>NC_053023.1:748737528-748904097 GCF_003073215.2 Triticum urartu | reverse complement strand
CAATAACCAACAGCGGGATCTGGATACCCATGATGGCTCCCACATGCTCCACGATGATCTCATCGTATGAACCACGATGTCGAGGATTAATCAACCCCGTATACAATTCCCTTTGTCAATCGGTATGTTACTTGCCCGAGACTCGATCGTTGGTATCCCAATACCTTGTTCAATCTCGTTACCGGCAAGTCACTTTACTCGTACCATAATGCATGATCCCGTGATCAACCACTTGGTCACCTTGAGCTCATAATGATGATGCATTACCGAGTGGGCCCAGTGATACCTCTCCGTTATATGGAGTGACAAATCCCAGTCTCGATCCGTGTCAACCCAACAGACACTTTCGGAAATACCTGTAATGCACCTTTATAGTCACCCAGTTACGTTGTGACGTTTGATACACCCAAAGCATTCTTACGGTATCCGGGAGTTACACGATCTCATGGTCAAAGGAAAAAATACTTGACATTGGAAAAGCTCTAGCAAACGAACTACACGATCTTGTGCTATGCTTAGTATTAGGTCTTGTCCATCACATCATTCTCCTAATGATGTGATCCCGTTATCAATGACATCCAATGTCCATAGCCAGGAAACCATGACTATCTGTTGATCAACGAGCTAGTCAACTAGAGGCTTACTAGGGACATATTATGGTCTATGTATTCACACGTGTATTACGATTTCCGGATAATACAGTTATAGCATGAATAAAGACAATTATCATGAACAAAGAAATATAATAATAATGCTTTTATTATTGCCTCTAGGGAATATTTCCAACAGTCTCCCACTTGCACTAGAGTCAATAATCTAGTTACATTGTGATGAATCGAACACCCATGGAATTCTGGTGTTGATCATGTTTTGCCCTAGGGAGAGGTTTAGTCAACGGATCTGCTACATTCAGGTCCGTATGTACTTTACAAATCTCTATGTCTCCATTTTGAACATTTTCACGAATGGAGTTGAAGCGACGCTTGATGTGCCTTGTCTTTTTGTGAAACCTGGGCTCCTTGGCAAGTGCAATAGCTCCAGTGTTGTCACAAAAGAGTTTGATTGGCCCCGACGCATTGGGTATGACTCCTAGGTCAGTGATGAACTCCTTCACCCATATTGCTTCATGTGCTGCCTCCGAGGCTGCCATGTACTCCGCTTCACATGTAGATCCCGCCACGACGCTCTGCTTGCAGCTGCACCAGCTCACTGCTCCTCCATTCAACATATACACGTATCCGGTTTGTGACTTAGAGTCATCCAGATCTGTGTCGAAGCTAGCGTCGACGTAACCCTTTACGACGAGCTCTTCGTCACCTCCATAAACGAGAAACATTTCCTTAGTCCTTTTCAGGTACTTTAGGATATTCTTGACCGCTGTCCAGTGTTCCTTGCCGGGATTACTTTGGTACCTTCCTACCAAACTTACGGCAAGGTTTACATCAGGTCTGGTACACAGCATGGCATACATAATAGAACCTATGGCTGAGGCATAGGGGATGACACTCATCTCTTCTATCTCTTCTGCCGTGGTCGGACATTGAGCTGAGCTCAATTTCATACCTTGCAAAACAGGCAAGAACCCTTTCTTGGACTGATCCATTTTGAACTTTTTCAAAATCTTATCAAGGTATGTGCTTTGTGAAAGACCTATGAGGCGTCTTGATCTATCTCTGTAGATCTTGATGCCTAATATATAAGCAGCTTCTCCAAGGTCCTTCATTGAAAAACTCTTATTCAAGTAGGCCTTGATGCTGTCCAAGAGTTCTATATCATTTCCCATCAAAAGTATGTCATCTACATATAATGTGAGAAATGCTACAGAGCTCCCACTCACTTTCTTGTAAACGCAGGCTTCTCCATAAGTCTGCGTAAACCCAAACGCTTTGATCATTTCATCAAAGCGAATGTTCCAACTCCGAGATGCTTGCACCAGCCCATAAATCGAGCGTTGGAGCTTGCACACTTTGTTAGCATTCTTAGGATCGACAAAACCTTCCGGCTGCATCATATACAATTCTTCCTTAAGGAAACCATTAAGAAATGCCGTTTTGACGTCCATTTGCCATATTTCATAATCGTAGAATGCGGCAATTGCTAACATGATTCGGACAGACTTTAGCTTCGCTACCGGTGAGAAAGTCTCATCGTAGTCAACCCCTTGAACTTGTCGATAACCCTTAGCGACAAGCCGAGCTTTATAGATGGTCACATTACCATCCGCGTCTGTCTTCTTCTTAAAGATCCATTTATTTTCTATGGCTCGCTGTTCAACGGGCAAGTCAGTCAAAGTCCATACTTCGTTTTCATACATGGATCCTATCTCGGATTTCATGGCTTCTAGCCATTTGTTGGAATCCGGTCCCGCCATCGCTTCTTCATAGTTCGAAGGTTCACCGTTGTCTAACAACATGATTTCCAAGACAGGGTTGCCGTACCATTCTGGTGCGGAACGTGTCCTTGTGGACCTTCGAATTTCAGTAGGAGCTTGATCAGAAGTATCTTGATCATCATGAATAACTTCCTCTCTAGTCGGTGCAGGCACCTCAGGAACATTTTCTTGAGTTGTGCCATTTACCGGTTCAAGAGGCAATACTTCATCAAGTTCTACTTTCCTCCCACTTACTTCTTTCGAGAGAAACTCTTTCTCTAGAAAGGATCCATTCCTGGCAACAAAGATCTTGCCTTCGGATCTGAGGTAGAAGGCATACCCATAAGTTTCTTTAGGGTATCCTATGAAGACGCATTTTTCCGACTTGGGTTCGAGCTTTTCAGGTTGAAGTTTCTTGACATAAGCATCGCATCCCCAAACTTTTAGAAACGACAGCTTAGGTTTCTTCCCAAACCATAATTCATACGGTGTCGTCTCAACGGATTTCGACGGAGCCCTATTTAAAGTGAATGCGGCAGTCTCTAAAGCATAGCCCCAAAAAGATAACGGTAAATCGGTAAGAGACATAATAGATCGTACCATATCTAATAGAGTGCGATTACGACGATCGGACACACCATTACGCTGAGGTGTTCCAGGCGGCGTGAGTTGTGAAACTATTCCACATTTTCTTAAGTGTGCGCCAAATTCGTGACTCAAGTATTTTCCTCCACGATCTGATCGTAGAAACTTGATTTTCCTGTCACGTTGATTTTCAACCTCACTCTGAAATTCCTTGAACTTTTCAAAGGTTTCAGACTTGTGTTTCATTAAGTAGACATATCCATATCTACTCAAGTCATCAGTGAGGGTGAGAACATAACGATAGCCACCGCGAGCCTCAACACTCATTGGACCGCATACATCAGTATGTATGATTTCCAATAAGTTGGTTGCTCGCTCCATTGTTCCTGAGAACGGAGTCTTGGTCATTTTTCCCATGAGGCATAGTTCGCACGTGTCAAATGATTCATAATCAAGAGACTCTAAAAGTCCATCTGCATGGAGCTTCTTCATGCGTTTGACACCTATGTGACCAAGGCGGCAGTGCCACAAGTATGTGGGACTATCATTATCAACCTTACATCTTTTGGTACTCACACTATGAACATGTGTAGTAATACGCTCGAGATTCATTAAGAATAAACCATTGACTATCGGAGCATGACCATAAAACATATCTCTCATATAAATAGAACAACCATTATTCTCGGATTTAAATGAGTAGCCATCTCGTATTAAACGAGATCCCGATACAATGTTCATGCTCAAACATGGAACTAAATAACAATTATTGAGGTTTATAACTAATCCCGTAGGTAAATGTAGAGGTAGCGTGCCTACGGCGATCACATCGACCTTGGAACCATTCCCGACGCGCATCGTCACCTCGTCCTTCTCCAGTTTCCGTTTATTCCGCAGCTCCTGTGGTGAGTTACAAATATGAGTAACGGCACCGGTATCAAATACCCAGGAGTTACTACGAGTACTGGTAAGGTACACATCGATTACATGTATATCAAATATACCTTTGGTGTTGCCGGCCTTCTTATCCGCTAAGTATTTGGGGCAGTTCCGCTTCCAGTGACCCTTCCCTTTGCAATAAAAGCACTCTGTCTCAGGCTTGGGTCCATTCTTTGACTTCTTCCCGACAGCTTGCTTGCCGGGTGCAGCAACTTCCTTGCCGTCCTTCTTGAAGTTCTTTTTACCCTTGCCCTTCTTGAACTTAGTGGTTTTATTTATCATCAACACTTGATGTTCCTTCTTGACTTCTACCTCTGCTGATTTCAGCATAGCAAATACTTCAGGAATGGTCTTTACCATCCCCTGCATATTGAAGTTCATCACAAAGCTCTTGTAGCTTGGTGGAAGCGACTGGAGGATTCTGTCAATGACCGCGTCATCCGGGAGATTAACTCCCAGCTGAGTCAAGCGGTTATGTAACCCAGACATAGTGAGTATGTGCTCACTGACAGAACTATTTTCCTCCATCTTACAGCTGAAGAACTTATCGGAGACTTCATATCTCTCGATCCGGGCATGAGCTTGAAAAACCATTTTTAGCTCTTCGAACATCTCATATGCTCCATGTCTCTCAAAACGCTTTTGGAGCCCCGGCTCTAAGCTGTAAAGCATGCCGCACTGAACGAGGGAGTAGTCATCAGTACGTGTCTGCCAAGCGTTCATAGCGTCTTGGTTCTGTGGGACGGGTGGATCACCTAGCGGTGCTTGTAGGACATAATCTTTCTTGGCAGCTATGAGGATGATCCTCAGGTTCCGGACCCAGTCCGTATAGTTGCTGCCATCGTCTTTCAGCTTGGTTTTCTCTAGGAACGCGTTGAAATTGAATACAACGTTGGCCATTTGATCTATAGGACATATTGTAAAGATTTTAGACTAAGTTCATGATAATTAAGTTCATCTAATCAAATTATCAATGAACTCCCACTCAGATTAGACATCCCTCTAGTCATCTAAGTGTTACACGATCCAAGTCAACTAAGCCGTGTCCGATTAACACGTGAGACGGACTAGTCATCGTCGGTGAACATCTTCATGTTGATCGTATCTTCCATACGACTCGTGTTCGACCTTTCGGTCTCTGTGTTCCGAGGCCATGTCTTCACATGCTAGGCTCGTCAAGTTAACCCTAAGTGTTTTTGCATGTGTAAAACTTCTTACACCCGTTGTATGTGAACGAAAGGATCTATCACACCCGATTAACACGTGGTGCTTCGAAGCGACGAACTGTAGCAACGGTGCACAGTTAGGGGAGAACACTTCTTGAAATTGTTGTAAGGGATCATCTTATTTACTACCGTCGTTTTAAGTAAACAAGATGCAAAACATGATAAACATCATATGCAATCAAATAATAATAGTGACATGATATGGCCAATATCACATAGCTCCTTTGATCTCCATCTTGGGGCTCCATGATCATCCTGTCACCGTCATACTCATCGACATGTAAGTCGTGATTCCTATTACAAGAACATGATCAATCTCATACATCACATATATCATTCATCACATCCTTTTGGCCATATCACATCACATAGCATACCCTGCAAAAACAAGTTAGACGTCCTCTAATTGTTGTTTGCATGTTTTACGTGGCTGCTATGGGTTTTTAGCAAGAACGTTTCTTACCTACGCAAAGACCACAACGTGATATGCCAATTGCTATTTACCCTTCATAAGGACCCTTTTCATCGAATCCGATCCGACTAAAGTAGGAGAGACAGACACCTGCTAGCCACCTTATGCAACTAGTGCATGTCAGTCGGTGGAACCTGTCTCACGTAAGAGTACGTGTAAGGTCGGTCCGGGCCGCTTCATCCCACGATGCCGCCGAATCAAGATAAGACTAGTAACGGCAAGCATATTGATCAAAATCAACGCCCACAACTACTTTGTGTTCTACTCGTGCAAGAGAACTACGCATAGACCTAGCTCATGATGCCACTGATGGGGAACGAAGCAGAAAACAAAAATTTTCCTACGGTTTCACCAAGATCCATCTAGGAGTTCATCTAGCAACGAGTGATTAGATGCATCTACGTACCTTGTAGATGGCGAGCGGAAGCGTTCAAAGAACGGGGATGATGTAGTCGAACACGACGTGATTCAAATCACCGATGATCAAGCACCGAACGGACGGTGCCTCCGCGTTCAACACACGTACGGAACGGATGACGTCTCCTCCTTTCTTGATCCAGCAAGGGGGAAGGAGAGGTTGATGAAGATCCAGCAGCACGACGGCGTGGTGGTGGATGCAGGGCGTCACAGTAGCAGGGCTTCGCCTATACTACGAGAGAGAGACGTAACGGGAAGAGAGGAAGCACCAAAGGCTGAGGTATGAAGTCCTCCCTCTCCTCAACTATATATAGGAGGGCCAAGGGGGGGTGCGCCAGCCTAGGAGATCCAATCTCCTAGGTGCGGCGGCCAGGGGAGGGTTTCCCTCCCCCCCAAGGCACCTCGGGGTGCCTTCCACCACTTGGACTCCTCCTTGGTGGAAACCCTAGGCGCATGGGCCTAGTAGGGCTGGTGCCCTTGGCCCATGTAGGCCAAGGCGCACCCCCTACAGCCCATGTGGCCCCCCGGGACAGGTGGCCCCACCCGGTGGGCCCACGGGACCCCTCCGGTGGTCCCGGTACAATACCGATAACCCCGAAACTTGTCCCGATGCCCGAAATAGCACTTCCTATATATAATTATTTACCTCTGGACCATTCCGGAACTCCTCGTGACGTCCGGGATCTCATCCGGGACTCCGAACAACATTCGGGTTCCTACATATACATATCTTCACAACCTTAGCGTCACCGAAACTTAAGTGTGTAGACCCTACGGGTTCGGGAGACAAGCAGACATGACCGAGACGACTCTACGGTCAATAACCAACAGCGGGATCTGGATACCCATGTTGGCTCCCACATGCTCCACGATGATCTCATCGGATGAACCACGATGTCGAGGATTTAATCAATCCCGTATACAATTCCCTTTGTCAATCGGTATGTTACTTGCCCGAGACTCGATCGTCGGTATCCCAATACCTTGTTCAGTCTCGTTACTGGCAAGTCACTTTACTCGTACCGTAATGCATGATCCCGTGATCAACCACTTGGTCACCTTGAGCTCATAATGATGATGCATTACCGAGTGGGCCCAGTGATACCTCTCCGTTATATGGAGTGACAAATCCCAGTCTCGATCCGTGTCAACCCAACAGACACTTTCGGAAATACCTGTAATGCACCTTTATAGTCACCCAGTTACGTTGTGACGTTTGATACACCCAAAGCATTCTTACGGTATCCGGGAGTTACACGATCTCATGGTCAAAGGAAAAGATACTTGACATTGGAAAAGCTCTAGCAAACGAACTACACGATCTTGTGCTATGCTTAGTATTAGGTCTTGTCCATCACATCATTCTCCTAATGACGTGATCCCGTTATCAATGACATCCAATGTCCATAGCCAGGAAACCATGACTATCTGTTGATCAACGAGCTAGTCAACTAGAGGCTTACTAGGGACATATTATGGTCTATGTATTCACACGTGTATTACGATTTCCGGATAATACAGTTATAGCATGAATAAAGACAATTATCATGAACAAAGAAATATAATAATAATGCTTTTATTATTGCCTCTAGGGCATATTTCAACAGATGCGTGGTTGGGGCCAATGGCAACACGACAAGGAGGTATGGGCGGTCCGGCAGTTGGTTCAGCGACAACGAATTGTTTGGGTAATTTAAAATTGACCGGGACACCCACGCCAGTCCAGCTTGCCGCCTACTCAGTTCTTAAAGATGTTCCAGAGATTGGCACCGCTTGCATGGTCTACTCTGGACGCGTCTGTGTTTTGCTTTTTGTAAGCGGCGCCGCTTATATGGGTCATTCTACACCTGCCGCTGTTCTACACTCTGTGTTTGGTTTTGTTTCCAACTCTCCATCCCTCTATACACTATAAATAGGTGTCCCCTGGAAAGAGAGCTATGGTGAGTTATGGCCTTGGACTGGAACATCTTCAAGATGGAGGCCATCGTCAACACTGGCTCAGAGTGGATCTTTTCACTGCTGGATTAGTAGTAGTAATAATGTTGGACCTTGAAGTTGAACCAATTGGTTTGAAAAAGGATTTACACCATTTGTTGTTGATGTCTTCCGCTTCATCTTTGACTAGTACAAATAGATACATAATTACTAGACTAATTTACTTTTTATAAGAAACATTAATTAAGCAGATTCAGGTCGTAATTTATCAAAAAAAATCCCACTCCCTCTGTTTTAAAATAATTGAAGCTCTAAATTTATTCCAAGTTAAACTTCTTCAAGTTTTATCAAGTTTGTAGAAAAATATATCAATATTTGAAACACAGTATTTTTATTAGAATCTTTAAAAAAATATGCATACTATGTATATTTAATTTTGTACATCTTACCATATTTTTCTATAAACATGATTAAACTTAAATTAGTTTTACTTAGCACAAACATAGAGCTATAATTATCTTAAAACAGAGAGAGTAATAACTACTATCAGTGTAATATACCTGCATCTATTCTGCTCATCTTAAAACATATGCGTCACGTGGTGGCACCTGCTCATGGCGGCGTCCCACAGTGGCACCAGCGATAGGAATCTACGTAGTCGGTAGCGCGAGGATGTGTTCGGCGGTGGCAGGGTTCGCCGGCGAAAGGTGATGCCCGGAGCTGAGAGCCGACGGTGCATGACTAAAAAAAAAACTAGTTTGCCTCGAGCGGCCGACTCAAGTGGAAAGAAGAAAATACGTATAAACCCATCCAAAGACTGAAAAATGTACGGGGCACTTGGTAGTTTTTTTTTGCTGGAAAAAATGACGTGGGGGAGAATATTTAATCTGATCGTTGGATGGAGAATGGACGCAGGCGAGCATTGCCTTCGGCCCCGTCCGGTCTAGTGGTCAACTGCAGCCAGGTTCACCTCTGACCCAGCTATCGCATAGGTTTCGCTAAAAAAAAACGCTATCGCATAGGTTCCCTGCACGCACAGATGTACCATCGTTGGTCTTTAAAGAGTTGTTCTCACGGACAGAGTTTTGAGCTCAATTTTGTGCATCACGGTCCAGCAAATCCTCCTATGGTTTAGCGCATCTGCAACAATGATCCTCACAATCGTTTGGACCGCGCTGTCTGAACCATGAAAATCATGCAACGTGGACCTGTATCAGGCCGCGGCGCGGTCTAGACGTGTTTTCTCCCGCAAACCGAAGACAAATGCATGAGTCTGACCGTTGTCACGCCCACTTACCGTCGTGGTCTGCCAAAAAACCCTCCACCCTCCCGCACGCTTCTTGCACGCCAGTTGTCTGCATTCATGCTACTGTACAACACGCAGCTCCACATTGAAGGCGGCTCAGGGCGGATGCGACCTCTCACTGTCTCCGCCATTGAAGCAGCGCGCAGGCCGAGGGCGCCACCCGCTGCATGCCCGGCTGAATAGCCTCCTCGGCACATTCAAACGCCTCCATTAAACCCGCGTGGAAGCAGATGAACCTACTCCGACCACGAGCGGGCCAGGCTCCTCTCATCCGCCCTCTATATAAACCAGGCCAGACGACGGGCAAGAATCTTACCGCTCCGCCGCTCCCCATCTCCCCCTTTCACCATTTTCTCCAATCTTTCAATGACATTCGACGAGCCAGAAGAGCAGTCTTCGGCATAAAAGCCAGCTACGTGGCCCACCGAGCTCGGCGGTTACGAGCAAGGCACCTCGTTGCTCCACGTCCCTCGCCTAGCCTGATGGAGCAAGTTGCCGCCCCAAGCCGGCGCTTGGTTCAGCAACTCGCGCTCCACGCCAGGTCGTGCAGGAGTGGCGAGTTGCTCCATCCCGGCACGCGCGGGGAGCACGGTGGCACGAGCATCGTTGCTGCCGTCGAGGAAGTCATGTTGTGTCGTGCCTCCACCGCATGCGACCGTGCCAACCGTCGTCGACGCGCGCGTAGCTGCGCCATGCAGGCAGAGAAAGAAGCCGGCTGTGTGGATGTTGACGAGGTGGTGGCGAACATGTCTGTGCCTGCCGCCATCATCGAGGAGAAGTAGAATAATAGAGGCCACCGCCGCACGCGTAGCTACGCCATGCAGGCAGAGAAAGAAGCCGGCTGCGTGGACGTCGACAAGGTGGCGGCGAACATGTCCGTGCCCGCCGCCATCATCGAGGAGAAGTAGAATAATAGAGGTCGCCGCTGCTTGGGTCCCAGGAAGGTCACTGTCGATTATCCGGTCGGTTCTCCTTTATCTCGGACCATCCTGGGCACCCCTGAGCTCCAAGAAAGCACCCTTCTCCTCCGACTGATGCACCCTTTTTGCCTCTCCGATGAGCGGCACAGCTGGACATAGGGAATATATGGGGAAGAATATGCCTGCGGGACTCCCGGTAGTCCGATTAGCGGGCTGCCGGACATGGGGAAGACAAAGGGATCCGCCGCAACCGGCCGTAGATAGTGTAGTAAATCAGTGTGGTCAGTGGCAGAGCTACATCAATAAATCTGGGCGGACCACTAGGAAGAAAGCCCACTATATTTGCACTCACGGCCCAGTATAGCGTCGACCCCTCACTGTATTGCCATGGATTGGCTGGGCCGCAGCCCTTTTTGTAACATATAGCTCCGCCGGTTAGTTTCTTAGTTGAAAAAATGTCCAAAATATAATCATTTTTGTCTCGTTTTGTATGAAATACGGCCTTTTTTGCATGAATTACTTCCGGTTTATTGAAAAATAGTTTGAAAAGTATGCGGCTACGGTTGGATGGCGTATCCGTGTCCATGCGATGCGAGAGGAAATTTGAAAGTTGAAGTTGGAGATGCCCTTAGCTCCCTTGTCAAGACCATGATTATGTTGCTCCGAGATAGGAGTTATATATATAGGTGTATAATGAATTAAGCATCATCAGGAACGAAATCGTCATCCTCGAGCACAGACTTGAAGTAAGCCCCTGCAGAGACGAGACCGTGGGAACACCAGCCTCATCTTGCTTGTTAAAAATTTCCATACTAAGCACGGCCACCTGGATGCGAATAATGGCACGTCGGCGCAGAGAAATCAGATGGACATCTTGCGTTGAGCCCACTGCCCACAAACAAAGAAAATGACGAAGCGGCGGTGCAATCAGTCGGCTGTGGCTGGTGGTCGGTCAAGATGCCACGGGACTGGAGGTCGTGCGTGCGGTGCGGTGCGGTCGAGGCAAATTCCATAGTGCAGTTTGAAGTACACGAGCTATCCATTCTTCCCTATTTTTCAATCAATCTTATCAACGACTGCTTCCATCTTGCCGCTGGTCACGTACGGTCCGAGGCGACGAACCTCACCGCGTCGGAAGGAATCCTATCGCTGCCGACGCGGCGTCGCACGTAGGCATGGGGATAAGGCAAGGCAAAATGTACTACTAGTTTGTATTCAGGAGTAAATAATAAAATTATATAGAAAGAAAAGTTAGTTGCGGGGTCCACCAGGACAGCTGTTCGCTCGTGATTGGAGCCCGCCCGGTTTTTTCGGTGGTTGCGTCCATGGTGTGTGTCCTTGAGACTTGAGTAGATGAGTAGAAGAAGCAGAGCAGGCAAGCGCCAATCGGCCAAGCGACCATCCATCCATCACACCGACGCGCGCGTCCCTCCCACTAGCCTCGCCGACAAGGACCGAGGACACGGGCGCCGCAGGGATGCATTGCAGTTCCCCTGGGTGTCCGGGCGCGACATCAAGGACAACTACGGCCGGACGGTGCATATCTTCTCCCTGGTCAGCTGCGAGCGGCGGATCGCGTGCCACCTGGACAGGGTGCGGCGAGGCGCATCCTGGTCGCGGCCGGAGCAACGGGCAGAGGCTGAGGTGCAAGGGAGCTCGCCACGGACAGCGTGACCGGGCCGCAGTCCATGAGCGCTAACTGGAGCTTGTGCTGCACGGCGCACCAGATGAGATGGGCAGCTGCAGCGCCACGACCTGACACGCGCGCGGCTACCCAACTCGACGCGACGGTGACGAGGTACTGCGATGAAGCACGACGGCGACCACAGAGGCTACGACGCAGCGCGGCGGCGACGGAGATGCTGCGAGGCAGCAGGCGGGTGGTGACGGCGGATCTTGCAGTAGCAGCCGCATCGATGCACGCGGTGGTCGGAGGGGACGCCGTCCTTCGCGGCTGGTTGCTGGAGAAAAGCGAATCGAAAGGAAGGGGAAGAGAAGGTCGCTGGAGTTCTCGTTGGAGATAAGGATAAGGGAACGCTCGGGGAAGAAGAGAGAAAACTACTGGACGAGCTTTCTCTCGCGTGAATAGATGACCAGTTAAGGGAACGCTCGGTGGTGGTCACCTCACAGGGACGCGTGTCAAGCATTGGAGGGGGCTTAAGCTGCCATTAAATCATCCAACTGTTTTTGATCGTTTTCCTAAATAAAATTATATAGAAAGAAAAGTTAGTTGCGGGGTCCACCAGGACAGCTTGGCTCGTGATTGGAGCCCGTCCGGTTTCTTCGGTGGTTGCGTCCATGGTGTGTGTCCTTGAGACTTGAGTAGATGAGTAGAAGCAGAGCAGGCAAGCGCCAAGCGACCAGTCCATCACACCGACACGTGTGTCCCTCCCGACTAGCCTCGCCGAGAAGGCCCTTTATCGCGGTGATCGAGGACACGGCGCGGAATGTGTGCAATGCCGCCATCGTCGGCTCCGGCCGCCGCGGTGGTGGTCGTCTAGAAGGGGAACTACTTCACGGTCAAGGAATACATGTCCATCGACGGGCGACGGGAGGGCCCGTCGATGAACCAGCTCTACGAGTATGGCGGCTTCGTGTTCGTGCTCACGCTCAGGCTCAGTGGCAGCGGCAGCGGGCTCCTCCTGGCCGGCTTGCATCAAGACACCCCACAGCGTGCGCAATGAGTGGGCGGCCACGCCCACGCACGGCTAGCCGCAGTTGGACAAGTCAGAGTACAGCGCCGCGGCCGGTGCAAGAGGAAGCTGGAGGTTTGCGCCATGGTGACCGTCGCAGCAGAGCAGCGTGCTCAAGAACCCTGCACAAGGTGGAGACGCCGCTGATGGACGTGGCCGCCGCGGGGACGCATTGCAGTTCCCCTGGGTGTCCGGGCGCGGCATCAAGGACAACTACGGCCGGACGGTGCATATCTTCTCCCTGGTCAACGGCGAGCGGCGGATCGTGTGCCACCTAGACCCGGTGGACAGGGTGCGGCGAGGCACATCCTGGTCGCGGCCGAAGCGACGGGCAGAGGCTGAGGTGCAAGGGAGCTCACCACGGACGGCGTGACCGGGCCGCAGTCCAAGAGCGCCGAACTGGAGCTTGTGCTGCACGGCGCACCAGATGAGATGGGCAGTTGCAGCGCCATGACCTGACACGCGCGCGGCTACCCGACTCGACGCGACGGCGACGAGGTACTGCGATGAAGCACGACGGAGACCGCGGAGGCTACGACGCAGCGCGGCGGCGACGGAGATGCTGCGACGCAGCAGGCGGGTGGTGACGGCGGATCTTGCAGCAGCAGCCGCACCGATGCACGCGGTGGTCGGAGGGGACGCCGTCCTTCGCGGCCTTGCGGCTGGTTGCTGGAGAAAAGCGAATCGAAAGGTAGGGGAAGAGAAGGTCGCTGGAGTTCTCGTTGGAGATAAGGATAAAGGAACGCTCGGGGAAGAAGAGAGAAAACTACTGGACAAGCTTTCTCTCGCGTGAATAGATAACCAGTGAAGGGAACGCTCGGTGGTGGTCCCCTCACAGGGACGCGTGTCAAGCATTGGAGGCGGCTTAAGCTGCGATTAAATCATCCGACTGTTTTTGATCGTTTTCCTAAATAAAATTATATAGAAAGAAAAGTTAGTTGCGGGGTCCACCACGACAGCTGTTGGCTCGCGATTGGAGCCCTCTCGGTTTCTTTGGTGGTTGCGTCCATGGTGTGTGTCCTTGGGACTTGAGTAGATGAGTAGAAGCAGAGCAGGCAAGCGCCAAGCGGCCAGTCCATCACACCGACGCTCGCGTCCCTCCCGACTAGCCTCGCCGAGAAGGACCTTTATCGCGGTGGTCGAGGACACGGCGCGGAACGTGTGCAATGCCGTCATCGTCGGCTCCGGCCGCCGCGGTGGTGGTCGTCCAGAAGGGGAACTACTTCACGGTCAGGGACTACATGTCCATCGACGGGCGATGGGAGGGCCCGTCGATGAACCAGCTCTACGAGTATGGCGGCTTCGTGTTTGTGCTCACGCTCAGGCTCAGTGGCAGCGGCAGCGGGCTCCTCCTGGCCGGCTTGCATCAAGACACCCCACAGCATGCGCAATGAGTGGGCGGCCACGCCCACGCACGGCCTGCCGCAGTTGGACAAGTCAGAGTACACCGCCGCGGCCGGTGCAAGAGGAAGCTGGAGGTTTGCGCCACGGTGACCGTCGCAGCAGAGCAGCGTGCTCAAGAACCCTGCACAAGGTGGAGACGCCGCTGATGGACGTGGCCGCCGCGGGGACGCATTGCAGTTCCCCTGGGTGTCCGGGCGCGGCATCAAGGACAACTACGGTCGGACGGTGCATATCTTCTCCCTGGTCAGTGGCAAGCGGCGGATCGCGTGCCACCTGGACCCGGTGGACAGAGTACGGCGAAGCGCATCCTAGTCGCGGCCGGAGCGACGTGTAGAGGCTGAGGTGCAAGGGAACCCACCACGGACGGCGTGAGCGGGCCGCAGTCCAAGAGGGCGAACTGGAGCCTGTGCTGCACGGCGCACCAGATGAGATGGGCAGCTGCAGCGCCACGACCTGACACGCGCGCAGCTTTTCTTCATCCCGGTTGCCTTTGACCTTTAGATCGTATCCAAACATGGGATTCCTACGTGGCTTGGAAAATGACGGGATTGGGGTGACTTAACTACCTGCATGTGGGTCCCATGGTTGCCTAGCTTATTCTGCGGACGAACATTTACGGGGGTTAGAGTTTCCTTCAAAACTAATCACTGCTCCCCCTGATTTTCAGGCGGGGGTGGGGCCCTCCACTTTATTTGCTAGGCCTCTCCGTTGATCCCGTACTAGCCCTGCCGTGTGTGTAGCAAAGCCGACGACCACTGGGTGCGCTCCCTCCCTCGATGTGGATCAGCGCAACGCTGAGGCCTCCGTCGCCTCGGCCAGGTGATCCAAGGCATGCGTTGCTCGCCACAAGGATCTGTTTTTTTACCCAAAAAAAAAGATCATGCCGCCTGCATGGAGTCCAAGATCGGCGATATGGTGCCTGGTGGAGCTCGAGACTGATGACGCCGCCGACACCGACTGGTCGCGCAGCGTGAGGTTCGACCAATGCCTAGGCATTACGGCAGCGCCGCCGACCTTCTCCACGACGCGCTCGACAACCTACAGGTCAGTGTGTACGGCCGGACCTTTGGGCAGCTCATGGCGGCACTTGTTTGAACTCACCAGCACGTCGGAGTACCGTCTTTCAAGTAGTGGCGGCGTCCAGTGTGAGCATTATGTGTCTTCATGAGACAAAACTAGAAGTGATCTCGAGCGATGTTGTAAGCCAATGCCTCGGCAATAAATTTGAGAATTTTTACTACGTCCAGGCGATGGGTACCCGTGGCGGGATCTTATTGGCATGGGATAGCTTGGTAGTTTCTGTCACGAGCCTACACCGTACGGCGAACACGCTCACTGCCCTAGTCAAAGCATGAAGGGGCTCCATTGTGGTGGCTCACAGGGGTCTATGGGCCACAAGGTGATGCGGAGAAAATTGACTTCATGCAAGAGATTCGTGACGTCCAAGATTTGCATGTTGGGTTGTGGGCCTTGGTGGGAGACTACAACTTGCTTGTCAACTCGGAAGATAAGAACAAGGCCACGCTCAACACGCGGATGATGGCCAGATTCAGAGCCCTTCTCAATAGGCTTGAGCTCAAGGAGCTATACATAAATGGGAGGTGGTACAAGTGGAGTAACGAAAGGTGCAATCCCACAACGGAGAAGATCCATCATTTCTTTGTTTCCAACTCTTGGGAAGATATACACCCCCAAAAACCTATTGACGGTTCTGGGCTCAGCGGTATGGGATCATTGTCCTCTTCTTATGGATCTTGACGCAGAACTAGAGATGGGCTGGCGTTTCAAGTTTGAAAGCTTTTGGCCCCAGGTTGAGGAATTTGTGGACACGGTCCAGCATGCATGGCACACCGTATCTTCCCAAGGAAACCCTTTTATAGTCCTGGATAGTAAGTTACACGCCACTGCCAAGGCCCTGCAAAGCTGGAGTGATCGTTGGATTGGCAACATTCGCCTTCAACTCTCCATCGCAATGGAAGTTATTGGTAGGCTGGACGTGGCGGCAGAGAGTAGGACTCTCTCGGACCAAGAGCATGGGCTACGCAAGCTACTCAAGAAAAATTGTTGGGCCTCTGTTCGCTGGAGAGGATGCTAGCGAGACAGCGATCCCGTTTGTTTCATCTGAAGGAAGGGGATGCGAACACTGCATACTTCCAAAAGCAAGCACGCCATAGACAAAGAAAAAACATTATCACTTTACATCACAATGGTGGGATACACACGGGACAGGATAACATATCCGAAGTGGTGGACGGATACTATGTAGATCAATTGGGTCAGCCCCCGCCCGGCAAGCTTCGATTAATCTGGACGTGCTTGACCTACCACCCTTGACCTCACGCATTTGGAACAATTGTTCACGGAAGAGGAGGTGCTCAAGACCATCAAAGCTATGCCCTTTGATAAGGCGCCAGGGGCTGACGGCTTCACGGACATATTCTAGGTGACTTGTTGGCCTATCATCAAAGGTGACCTTATGAATGCACTGGAGCATTTTCGCCGACGAGATGTCCAAGGTATGGCAACAATCAATAAAGCGATCGTCTCGCTACTGCCTAAGAAATCCGGAGCTGTGGATATTAAGGACTATCGGCCAATTAGTCTTGTTAGTGGACCGATCAAAATTTTCAATAAGACCCCTGCGTCGAGGCTTGCGGATGATTTACCAAAACTCATGGGGCATCATCAGAGCGCATTTGTCAGAGGTAGATCACTACACGACAACTTCATGCTAGTGCAATGTACGGCGAGACGGGTGCACGCCTTAAAAGTACCCACAGTCATGTTTAAGCTGGACATCACCAAAGCTTTTGATTCACTACAATGGCCATTTGTCTTGGAGGTTCTGAGGAGGCTTGGTTTTTGCGAAAGATGGATCTCTTGGATTTCTGGGCTGCTGCCTACCTCATCCACGAGAGTCATGGTCAATGGTGCTCCCAGAAAACCAAACCTAGCATGTCAAGGTCTAAGGCAAGGAGCCCCCCTCTCACTCATGATCTTCATCCTATGTATAGAACCCCTTCAGGCACTTCTCGAATATGCTACGAAAAGAGGGCTGTTGGCACCTTTGGCGAGGTCTGGCTTGAAACAAAGGCTGTCCGTGTTTGCGGATGATGTAGTGGTGTTCTTCAAAACAAATGAGACTGAGACGAGCATGTGTGGAGCGATCTTGAGGCTGTTTGGGCAGGCTTCGGGCCTGGTGGTGAACATGAGTAAGTGCGTGGCCATGTCCGTTAGATGCTCACATGATGAGATGGAGGTTGTCTCGGCATCCTTGGGCTGCACCACTTCGCCGTTTCCGTGCAAATACCTGGGTATGTTGTTGACAATCAGAAAACAAACATCGACGCAATTGCAAGGTCTGGTGGATCGAGTTGTCGATTGTCTCCCGCTTTGGAAGGCAGCCATGCTACCAAAAGACGGCCGACTTCTACTTATCCAATCTGTGCTATGCGCTATTCCTGTCCACTCTATGATAGCGTTGGAACTGCCTTCAAAACCCTGTCGGCCCTAGTAAAGATTTGCAGAGGCTTTTTGTGGTGTAGCAAAAAAGAAGCACGAGGTGGAAAATGGGGCGGTAGCTTGGGAGGTGGTCTGCACGATGAAGTGGGATGGTGGCTTAGGAATCCCCAATCTTCACTGGCTGAACAAGGCGCTACAAGCGCGTTGGCCATGGCTGCAAAAGGTTGTTAAAGACAGACCGTTGAAGAAATTTCAGATCAATGTCCCCGCTAGAATCTTGCGCCCTAGTGAAGCGGCTGCATGTACGACGATCGATGATGGGAGAGCAACGCTGTTTCGGGAGGATCGGTGGATCAACGGTCTATGGATTTGCGAGATTGCGCCAGATATTTATGAAAGGATCATGAGGAGAGTCAAGAAAAGCAGACTTGTCGCAGACGCGCTCACGGAGGACAATTGGGCAGGGGACATTGGCCCTGACCTTACCCAACATTTTTCGGGCCAGTTCATACTTTTGTGGCCACGAATCTCTTCCTGGCAACTAACAAATGGAGTGGAAGATTCAGCCACGTGGGCTTGGGAAGCGAATGGTAACTTCTCGGCTTGCTCAGAATATGCGGTTAGGTACATGGGACTCGAGTTATCCTCGACGACCTCATTCACTTGGCAGTCTAAGGCAACCCTCCAATGCCCTTTTTTTTGCCTGGCTAGCACTCAGAAATTGATGCTGAACATCTGACAGGCTTGCTCGACGTGGATTACCCCACCAGGATGCATGCCCATTGTGCAACCAACAGGAAGAGACTATGCAACACTCGCTAATTGACCGTGTGTTCGTCAAACAAGTTTGACACTGGCTAGGATCAATAACTGGGAGGATGGAGTTGGAACCACGGCAAAATGAAACCTTGGGTCAGTGGTGCGGCAGGCAGGACGACAACGCGAGCCACTACCGCAAGTCTTTGCGCGCTAAATGCCTTCTCGGCAGGTGGATGTTGTGGAAGCATCGGAACGCCATTGTGTTTTTCTATTTGGGATCCCTGAAAATTTCCAGTTCAATGGCACGCTCGTGTTCAAAAATTTCGGGCCCAACTAACCAAAACAAACAGCAGCAAAGCCCATCTGTCTACCCTCCAGCTAACCCTAATCCCCTTCTTCTTGCTTCTCAGCTGCCGGCGCCCCCCACCCCCCGCTCTCACGACGGAGCCCCTTCCTCCGTCTGCACCGCCGCCGCCATGTCGTCGTCGGCCGCTCTCCCGCAGCAGGGCTACTACTGCCACCAGTGCCACCATGCCATCACCATCGCCGCCCCCACCTCCCGCGACGATGAAGTCTTCTGCCCTGTCTGCGCCGGGGGCTTCGTCGAGGAGCTCTTCGACGAGGAGGAGCCCCCAAACCCTATCCCCCACCACCAGCCCCACCCGTCTCCCTTGTTCCCCTTCTCCAGCCTCCTCGACCTCCACAACCCCAGTGACCTCGCGGTGGTTCCTCGGCCCGCCCTCCCCCTCCGCGACCCCCGCCGCCACCGCCTCCTCCAACCCCAGCAACCAGTTCGACGTCCACCTTGGCGGCCTCCTCTCCGGCGGCGCCACCATCCAGATTGTCCTCGAGGGCTCCTCCTTCCCCGGTGGATTCGTCTCCTCGCCCGCCCCCGGCACCGGCGGGGTCAGCCTCGTCGACTACTTCATGGGATCCGGCCTCAAGCAGCTCATCCAGCAGCTCGCTGAGAACGACCCTAGCCGCTATGGCACCCTGCCCACCGCCAAGGCTGCGGTTGCCGCACTCCCTAATGTCGCCGTCGATGGGGGCGCCCAGCACGTCTTCCACAAGGACTGCATCCTGCCATGGCTTGACCTCCACAGCTCCTGCCCTATCTGCCGCCATCTATGACCACCAGCGCCAGGCAGCTGCCGCTGCGGTAGCGGCACCTGCGTCCCCGGATGGCGGCCCTTTGCCTAGGGTCATGTTGAGGAGGTTCAGGATCTCGTTGCCGTGGCTTCTCAGGGCCGCTTTTGGAGCTCAGCAGGCGGAGAGCAGCGACCAGGACACTGCTGGCTATGGCGACTACAAAAACGATGGGAATGCGAGCGGTCGCTCGTATGATGATCTCGATTGAGGCGCTTGCAAGGATGAGGGAAATAGGGGGATAAGGATGTATAACCTTTCGCCTCGCACTTGTTACCGCCTTTAGATATTTATTATTTCATTATAAGGGTTGCTTGTGTGAGTCGATTGCCACCGCACGTGCCACCGGGTTGACATAGAACCTACATTGTATGGCTTTTCATTATTACCAAGTACTCCAATATCTTGATTTAGGGTTTAGTATTTACTTTATCTATCTTGCAATGCAACAATGACTGATGTGCTAAAGAGTGGTGATTGTTGTTGGGAGCTGTCAATTCGTTTTTTCTACGGGCCATACTTGCACCATAAGAAAATGTTCTATTAATTAGGTGCTCAGCCTGCAGTTGAGGTTTTCATTTTTTTGTCTTGGTTGGTTGATGCCACTTGGAACACGGCTAGTTGGATTGTAGGAAAATGTTCTATTAATTAAGCATTCAGCCTCCTGTTCAGGTTTTCACTTATTTGTCTGGGCTGGCCGATGCCACGTGTGAGTGGCGGTTTTAGTTCACCCCTGTATGGCTTTCCATTGTTTCCTAAATAGTTCATTGTCAACAGGGTGCTGACGATTAATGTTTATGAGCCATGCTACTTGCACTGTGTTAAGCCTGCTGTTGAGGTTTTCATTTATTTGTATGGGTTGGCCATGTCACGCGCAACACAGCTAATTTTATGCTTAATTTTTTCTATGAGCCATGCTAGTTGGACTGTAGGGAAATGTTCTATTAATTAAGTGTTCAGCCTCCAGATCAGGTTTTCATTTATGTGTCTGGGTTGCCTGATGCCACGTGTAGAAAACGACTAGAGAGTGGCGGTTTTAGTCCACCCCTGTATGGCTTTCCATTGTTACCCAATAGTTCAAATGGTCAATATCTAAATTTAGATTTAGAATTTACCTTATTTTACCGCGATGAGTTGGACAGTGGTGATTGTCAACAGGGGCTGACGATTAATGTTTTTCCTATGAGCCATGCTAGTTGCACTCTAGGAAAATTGTTCTGGCTTTCATTTACTTCTCTGGGTTTTGCCAATGCCTCGTGTAAGAGTAAAATGGCTAGTAGTATGGTTATTACGCCATCCTTGTATAGACTACAATGTTATAGGAGCCGGTAAGAGCAAAAGTTGAATAGCATGGATAAATCAGTACCAATGCATGAGGACCAGAGCAGGTGGCCCCAGATTTTGCGGGAATGTGTTTATTTTCTTCTTTCCAGCTCACCTTCTGACCTGAGATTCAATCTATTTTCCCGTTTCAGCTGGGCTCTAGATCCAAAGGGCGCTGCCTCTTACAGCAGCGAGACATCTATCAAGAGGTATTATGTACTAGTAGTATGGCTGAGGCAACCTGAATTTTCCTTTTCGCTGTCATGTTCATCACGGCTGGGGAAAAAAAATGCTTTCAGCCGTCGCCTTTTTGGCAGAAAAGATTGGGGAGATCCTATGGATTGCCGTCTGTATGTTCCAGAAAACCCTAAAAACAAGCTCATAAATATTTATGTATGATTTCCATGTGAACCTTCCCATTTCATGAAGATGGCCTAGTTTGTATTATTGCTGTCATTTATTCCAGCAAATTTGACGGCTTCCGTGATCAATATAGGAGACATTGTTTGAAGAATTTGTGGTCGCCCATGTCTTGGTGGGGCAAGGATGTAATGATAAGGAATCAACCTCTTCTTTGGGTCTTGTCGATTGGCTTCGAGCTAATGGAGGTTAGATCTGGTCATCTTGTTTGGAAGAAGTTATGTTTTTTGTCTCCTTATTGCCATCTTTGACAATGAAGTGTGCTTATTATCTTTTTTTGCAGCTTACCATGTGACATATGTTGCCAAACTTTAATGAGTGCTGGTGGGATAGTATTATCTTGGACATCTTGATCTGCAATTGGTTTGGTGAGACATTTAAACACACTTCATGACTTCATATTCCTTTTTCATAGCTTATACCTTTCTGATATGTATTTGTCGGGAAAGAAATTTCTGTATTAATAGATTTGTGCATATTAAAATAGCTGAGTGTTTCTGGGTTTGCTTGGTTTGATACAGTTTCTTTGAATCTGACCTTATCAACTGTAACATGATAACATTAAAAATATTGATGTGATGCATCCAAAATCTTGAAGGGATAACCAGTAGTGCCTGATCAACATACTACTAATTGCTACATGGGATAATTCTTACTTGACAATAAAATTTAGTTTCTCTTGTTCTTTTGCTTGTAGAAACTGGACTTTCTGTTGCAAGTACCACTAGCGGAACAAGTCTTTGATTAATACACAAATCACTATTTTGAATATTTACTGCCTTTATGTTGACGGAATGGCTAGTTTACTTGCCAAGTACTATGTGTATGGTGCTAACAGTGTTCAACTCGTTGAAAATTCATGATATTTGACCTGGTCGTCTTTTGAACTTCAGTAAACCATTTCTATCTGTTGCTGCAACACCTCATCATGTTGTGTGAGCATCAAATGCTAGTTTGTCACAGGTGCATCTCTTAACTGAAATGTTGGTATTCTGGTTCAGGTACACATGATCCGATACTTTGAATGAGTTGGACTGAGCCGACAGCCCATCATCATGGGTAAGGTATGTTCACTGGAATACATCAGACCAAGACACTGTACTGGTCAGATTCCCATGGTCTCCTTTGGCTTTCTGAAAATTACAACATGAATAATGTTTTGATTTATGACAAACTCTGACCAGATTGTAGTAAGTAACTCAATGAAACGTTGCCGTCAGCCAGTTACTGAGGACAAGTGAATTGCTTTGACTTGATACCAGGCAACATGATGCAAGGGCATTGGCTGATGATGATGTTTGATTGTTTTCCTCTGGTCTTGTTTGGTTAAAAGCTTGCATGTACTGCCCAGCCCAGCCCAGGTAGACAGAGCTGTATATGGTTTTTTGATTGGAAAGGGTTTGAGCTCAAGGAGCACAGTAACAGCTGTCAGTAGTTGATGGTGACCCAAGTATAGGTTAGAATGTGAATCCTGTTCTTTTTTGGTTGGCACCCAAGTAGGAAGGTATGTGACCATGAAGGAGAACTTGTCAACTTAACGAATTCAGCGGACATGACACGTATGTGTGTGTGTGTCTATATATATATATATATATATATATATATATATATATATATATATATATATATATATATATACCCAGTAGTTTCACCTCCCCACAGGCCAATGTATTTTCCATGTTGGGGTGGGATGGAGTTTTTTTTTTAACACGTGATTATGCTACCTGTTGTTTGGCTGCTGCACATTGCCCCTGCTATATTTGCATTCATTTTGCCTGCTGCGATGGAGTCGTTTTAGTGTGAGATGTAGTAGGTCTGTAGTTCCCTAAAACAAGCGTAATTTTTTTATGCATACATGGACGATGGCGCACATTGGCTTGCAACATTGATTTATATCTGTGCATTGCATCCCAAACACTAGTAATTGATGAAACTGAAGTGAGCCTGATGAGTGGTTTGTTGCTGCTGTGTGTGTATCAGGCAGGGGCAACAGGGAAAGAGAGTCTGAGTTGAAGGTTCAAGGTAGAGAAGAAGAAGAAGAAGAAGAAGAAGACTTATGTTGTTGTTGTTGATCTGAATTGGAGGCTTTGTTGGTGATGAAGAGTCTATTGATCTCCGTTGCCTCCTCTCCGCTTGTTGTTTTGACCATGTATTTTGATTCAATTTAGCTAGCTCGGAGCAGAATTGTACCAATTTATTCCCTTCGTCCGGAAATACTTATCGTAGAAATGGATACAAATGGACGTATCTAGAACTAAAATACATCTAAATACATCCATTACTTGAGGGAGTAGTAACTTTATATGTCCACTATTTTTCTGTGTGCCCACACATAGAAATTGTGCAAAATTGGTTGAGTGGCGAAAACTATGACAAGGAGGCGATGTATGTGTCAATGGACGTTCCTTTGCACATATATTACATAGTAGTACAAGTTTAGCGGTAAACAAACTGTGTTTAGGCAGGCTTTTTATTTTTATTATTTTCTTTCCTTTTCTTTGCATGAAATGAATGAAAATGAAAAAGGAAGGAGAAACGACCAAACTTGCTGCCGCTGCTACAAGTTTGGGGAGAGGAGTAGTATTTATGGAGTAGTAGTAATTATTGTTTTTCAATCAATCCATCCATCCATCACGCTGCGCTGCGCTGCTGGGGGAGGTTGCATCACGGGGAGGCTGGCACAGAAGTAGTACTATTTGGTGCGTCTCCTCGGTAATCGATTACTTGAATGCATGCATGGCGCGTCACTTTCGTCGTCGATAATTGCACGCATTCATGCTTTTTTTCGCGTGCGAGAGGGAAGGTGGATCGGATCTAAGATTGTGACACGCTAACCCGCGGGGCCCCACGGTGATTAATGCCCCACCTCCACCTCCACCTCCACGGTACTATATAAACACCGACCCGTAACCTAATCTCCATCTCCTCCTCTTCTCTGCTGCACATCCAACCTTCCTCCCTCCCTCCTCCAGAAATCTAATCTCTCTCACTCGTATCAGCCATTCGCCACGTCCATCACCGGTGGTGGTCTGACGGCCCTTCGTTCGCCGGCCGATCCTACGAGTGGTCTCCTTCCGCATCAGCAAGCATGAGATTCAGCCGGCGGTCACGTCGTCTCGTCGTGCAACCCAAGCTACAGATTCTTCACGGAGGCACGACGCTCCTGTTGCTCGACTGGATGTCCCCCCTCACCTTCCTCATCATATACATTGGGTTGAGGAAGGAAATGCTAAGGCCTGCGAATGGCCCATCCTATCCTGGTGGCTCTGGCTCCGGCCCGCCACCGAAACGCAGCCCAGGTACGTATTACCCATTTGGGCCCGTCCAGTTCCTATTCACCACCCCAAGCTTAACCTAGCCGCTGTCCCTCCACAGCACCCGCCGTCATTTCCGCTCGAGCTGTGTGCTAGCTAGTGTCCCCCTCGACGGAGAGGAGCAGAGCGGCTCCTCCTCCCCCTCGACGCCAAGCCAACGCCAACGCCAACCAGCAGTTAGTCAGGTGAGCTGCCCCTTCCCCCCTCACCTTCCTCATCATATACATTGGGGATCTGGTTTCCTTGCCATTTCCTTATGCTTGGCTGCTTGCTTCTATCGAACCCTAGATTGGTTGCTGGTCGTGCATCGCTGCCCCCTCCCTCCTTTGAGTTTGAGATGATTCTATGTTACAACATGTTCCCTTAAACATTATTCCTTGCAGCATCTCATTGGCTTTCATCTCTGTTTGGTTTTGATGCAGGAGTAGGGGCCGACAGTTCGAGCGGAGCCCCCTCCTGGCCAAGCCAAGCAGCAGGTAGGTGAGCTGCCCCCCTTCCTCTTGATCTTCATGATAGGGATCTTGTTTTCTGACGAGATTTTTCTTCTGCAGCCCCTCCTAAACTCCACCTGCTTTAGTACAAGGGGACTACTTCCATCTTGCTCGTCTCGGTAAAATAATCGATTGACGCCGCACGCGTGCACCGCACCAATTCAATTTAATTCAATTCCTCGGTAATTGATGCGTCGCTTTCCATGCGAGCGAGCGAGCGAGGCTCCTCAATTATTGTTGCCGCTTGGATGGCGCATTCATGCTTTTGTCGCGTGAGTGGATCGGATCTAACCAAGAATGTGACACGACACAGTAGGCAGGCCTGGCCACTAACCCTAGCCGGTCCATATAAAAAGCTCGGCGCCGTCATTATCCTTGTAGATTAATTTATTCCACTTACATGAATTAAAATTATGTTTATGGGCTTTGTTTACTAATTAAAATAATGTTGGGCCATTTTATACTAAACATTTTTACCTTTTATTGTTAAAACTCCTTTTCCATGAATAGTCTTACTGGTTCAAATTTCTATTACATTCAGCAAAAACTATTTTTTGAGGGATTATAAACCCAAACACATAGTATTATTATTATTATTTATTTTTCAGATAATGTCACTTCAAAATCATTGCCTAAGCCTTTAGTGTTTTTATATATCGGAAAAGGGAGAAAGTTGGATGTCTTTGTAGATAAGTTTATTCCATTTAGATGAATTACAATTATATGTATGAATTTTGTATCTACTTTAGTTTTCTTAAATATCATGGCTTAGTTCTCTGAAGGCGATAGAGGTTTCTAGAGGGCATGGTTGTCCCATCAGCTTAGATCTTGGAAGGCCATAGGAATACAAAAGAGACTTGCACACCCTCGGCAAAAGACACGATATATATAACAACTTAAATAATAGTCAAAAGGAAGTAAAACAATCAGATCAAAAGATAGAGTTACAATCCAACTCAGAATTTAACAAACCACAACGAGTCACAACATACAAGTTCTTGTTAGTACGATAGCTAGTTATATGACTAAGATAAGCTAGACTAGACCTGATGATGTTACACAAAAGTTAGTTTCACATCTTACATATATATCCTTCTTACTATATATGGCTGGGCAATCAACAGAGCAAAACGTACACCTTTTCACTAACCAGAAAGGACGAAGCTATGACAACCTCCACTGTGGCGTCCCCAGATGAACAAAAACGCATTCTTGTTTGGTGGTGTTCAACAGGAAAGCCGATGTGACCCTTTCGAGCAATACAGCGACCAGGCTTGCCATAGGATTCTATGGCCACTCTCAGTGTCCCTTGTGGTTCCACTGAAACCACTTTCCTCGATAGATAAACGTAGTTATTTGATCCTCTACGCATTCCTTTACCACAGTGGTCAAGCAACACAACTCGCTTGTAAGTGCTAGGAATAACCTGTGTTGTAGTAAATGCCAATCCACTTTAGCAAAGTGTATACCCACTTAGCCTAGAGTTACCCATCAAGCAACACAAAAGTTAGCTATGATATACGACAAGAAAAGAAGAGAAGGAAAAGGAAAGAAACCCCGAAAATAAAACCAAAAGAAGAACAAAGAAAATAAAAGAAAAAACAGAAAACCGGCTAAGATACTGCACAGAAAAAAGCCTGACACAAAACCTTGCTCAAACCATGCAAAGTG
Organism: Triticum urartu; assembly: GCF_003073215.2. Taxonomy (NCBI): domain Eukaryota; kingdom Viridiplantae; phylum Streptophyta; class Magnoliopsida; order Poales; family Poaceae; genus Triticum; species Triticum urartu. Next base: position 748,877,243 of record NC_053023.1, on the reverse strand, counting down.
GCATAGAAGGTTCACACAACTGAGCTAAATGGATTGTCTCACAACTTACAGCTCTGTAGGTGACCCTACCATTGGTTTGGCAATAAGCAAGATTTAGCTCTGGTGATGCATGCATGCAATAAAAATGAGTAGTTAACAGGCTCGGCCCACTCATTACCTTGTTGAAGGCATTGCTCGGATATGCTTCGATTATTTTTTCCGGGTGAAAACCTAGATTTGGGTCTTGGTGGTTGGATCTGGTGACGGCAACACTTGAGTGTCGCTCCCTTCTTGGAAGCATTGCTATTGAAGAACCTTGTGGTCTGTCCGGTGTCATGAGATGGTTGGTGCGGATATGGTCTCTTTTGTAGTTTGCCGATCGTGGATCTAATCACTTTGGGTTTTTCTTTTACTCGCCTACATATAGCATTGCTTTTATATGACTTTGGGTTTTATGACTTTGCTGTCTCTTTTTTATGGGTCCGTGGTCGCCAGGTCCTTGTTGTTGAGCAGGTCCACCCTAATGGCACGCTCCGCGGGGTCATAGTTGTAGTTCCATGAGAGCTGGATGGGGCCGTGACCGTAGTATTTTTCGCCTGACGCACATGGTCACTCTGACGATGACTCGTAGTAGCTTCCCGGCGAGCGCTGCTCCTGCTTGAAGCAGTAGCCCCAGGAGTACGGGCCATCAGGGAACGTGAGCCACCCTCCGGTGGTCTCGTTGGAGGTCATCCCAAGGAGTCCTGCTACCTCCCACCACCGTGCTCCCAGTGGTTCGGAAGGAGGGGTATGAGGTCATATGTGTACCCGCCGCAGGCCTCTTGGCAATGTTGCGGTTGAGCAAGAGCCACTCCAAGAGGTCCCTAGACACAATGGATGACACACCCTGGCCGATCGAAAAGGCGCGTGCAACGCCAATGTACTCACTTGATTGAATTCTACTGTGTGGCACGCCAAAAATTTCCATTATCTTCTTCATATTACTCCTACTTCACAGGACCATGTGACCACGTCTTCTCTTATAAATAGGAGAAATGGACCGATAAACCACGTTTGATTGATAAATTAGTTAACACGCGATGAAGACCTAGTGGGTTATGCTTGCAAAGAAACGTATACTACTCCCTCCATTCTAGTACAATGGATCTAAATTTAACTATAAATTTAACTAACGAAACAGACTACGGCGGCAGCAGAAATTATACCACTCAAACACGAGCGCACTACATTATGGGATGGATGCAGTATGAGATTAACTTGTTGCTTAAAAATATAATATTCGGCAACTTTGTGTTGTGCAAAAGCAGTACGTTCGTGTATATATAAATAAAACGGTAGTATGACAAACAAAACGGCACTGCAAAATATTGTAGTTTTTGCCCCAAAATTTGAACACATCTTGCTAGATATCTAGCAGGAGTAAGCGATCAATGATTCTCATGGCCGGAGGGTAGGGTGGGGTAGGAAGATTAGCCAAGTCTGTGGTGGGTCAGAAATAATCAGCAATGCTAAGAGCATCTACAGCTGCAATGGGAATAATCTAACCGGAGCTCGCCCGATTCTGTCGTGGCCATGTCCGGTGGCCGACCGCGCTCCCCAGAGTGTTGGTCCGGTCGCCGACAAGGTAGAGTGCAGCATGGGACCTATTAGCGTGCTAAACGTATTTGGTATTCCATCAAGTCAGTGGCATATATATTGGCAGCACTTGTTGGTGAATATAAATTTGACACTGTTTGGATGACTAACCATGTAGAACGCGTAAACTTGCATTGAAAGAAGAGGTGTTTAATTGTCTCATCATGAGTAAAAAAATTACACATCTTGCTTCCATTCCAGTTGTGTCAAGCGAGATTGTCTTTAGTTGGCGCAACTCCTCTTGGAAGATACCACATGAAAATCTCAACTTTTAGTGGCACCTTCGATTTTCATATTTGTTTATAATTGTCCATTGAATTCTCTGTGTGCGAGAGTGCACGGTACATAGAGTCAACTGTGAAGGACCCAGATGTAGTAAGATTCCAGTGAAACACATCCCGTCCTTGTGTCAAGTTAATTGAATCCAAACGAGATAGCAGATGTTGCCATGACACAAGACGGGGGCCAATCAAATCCCTCCTAAATGATATATCTGGTGGGGAAGAGCACATCACATGCGCAAGAGTACCATTCTTATCGCGTACAATGCAGTATAAGGCTAGGTACTGTACTCGAACAGTGGCAGTTCCTAGCCACTTGTCCTCATAGAAACGTATCTCTGAGCCGTCCTTTATCGTGAAAGATCTGAAGTGGAAAAGATGTTTCTTGACCGCAATCAGTCCAGCCCAAAAATGCGAGTCATAGGGCTTCAATATGCCTGGGTTAACGCCTTTTGACCTAAATACTTGTTGCGCAACAGACTTTGCCAAACAAAATCCTCGGTCAGTAGCTTGAACAGCCATTTACTAAGTAAGGCATCATTCTTAACCTGAAGGTCTTGAACACCTAATCCTTCCTGGTCTTTCCTTTAACAAACAATGCTCCATTTGGTTAGCATATATTTTTTCTTTTCATTGTTTCCTTGCCAAAGAATCTGGACCTGAAGTAATCCAGTCTTTGCAGAACCCCTTTGGGAAGTTGGAAAAATGAGAGCATGTAGAGAACCATGTTTGTGAGGATAGAATTGATCAAAACTAGTCGTCCTCCAATGGAGAGCAACCTGCCTTTTCAACTGCTCAACCGTATCTCCAATCGCTCCTCAATATGTTTCCACTCTGCATCAGTGAGACACCTATAATGAATCAGTATTCTGAAATATTGTCGTGAGAAGTGTATCTAATTATTGGCAAAAGATAGTGAAGCTTCAGAGGGTAACTGGAGATGGAAATTTTATTTTGCAAGGTGATTGTCGGCGACCACTACCATTGCCATCCTTGGAGTGCAGTGGTCAGGTGTTTATCTCAAGGAAGAAACGAGCTGTGATATTGGTAAGACAACCATTGCTGATTCGCGATTCTGATGCTAGTATAAGGTGCCTGCAAGGACTACTTGGACCTTACTTGTCATTAAAGATGCTTGATGCAACACATGTGGACACCAGTTTGATTTACTTCATGGATGACATTCAGTACAGCTATGAGAAATTACCTGCTGCTCTTTTATACTATTCCAAACAACTCCACTTGGAAACTGTCTGGCAACCTCTTTATCCAATCATTACCACTCGTAGGATATTTTGTGCAATGGGAAACAAATCAATGACAACTGAGAAGTCAACGATTATGATTTATTTACATCAAGTTGGAACAAGGCTCAGGAATGCGACATTGAGATCACTGTGCTTATTAGAGGAACTAGAAAAATGGCCCGCTCGATGCGCGGGCTAGGATTTTATAAGGTTCAGTAATGATAACATATTGTTTCAATACTTCAGTTTTTTTGTAAACAAATTTATGGTAAATGAAGCTATTTATTAACATCACATTTTTTACTACAACCGCAAGAATTTTAACAAAAAGTGGTCTAATTAATTTGTATGTTGTTTAGCCTATTGCATATTGTTTTATTGCACTAATGGAGAACACCCGAAATAACACCGCATGGACCGACGAAGAACATAATATTTCCATATAAACATGAAAGCATCGTAGGCTTGGTAGCAGACCTATAATCTCCATAGGCTGGGGCAGAGAAGAACCGGATGAAGAGGTAAATCACCACAAGCCAGGGACTGAGTTGTTGAAGAGGATGTCCAACATGGGATCTGTACTAATGAAGGAGGCATTGAGGAAGATACTTGTTACTCCGCCATCAGGATGTCGTGACAATGGTGAGGAGGAAAGGCGGAACTGCAAGGGGTGTGGAATCATGGGCGAAAACCATGATGTGATGCATCCGATGGACGGGAGCAGAGAGCAGCAGTTGACGTGAGACTTTTTTAGGACGAAAGATGTGAGAGGGTTTTGAGAATGGTTTGTTCTCACGTTTCTTTATGTTTTTCCAGATGTGATCGATCCTATAGCTTTGTTTTTCTTGAGGGAAAGATCGAACCTATAGCTGGTGGCCCATCTATGTGTACAAATTTAGGGGAAAACTAAAAGGGATGAAACGTTTTTTTTATAATGGCGTACGTGGGTTTTGTCCAACTTCGATGAGAAAGAGATATTATAGAAATTTAATTGTTGTTATCTTAGAGAGCTTTAAAATAATCGCCAGATCTTTCTAATTATCGTGAAATTTTCTTGAAGAATTATCTTTTTTCTGGTTATCCCGTTAAGTACTTTTACTATATAATAGATGGCATTTGTAAAAAGATTTTATTTTTCAAGCTTTTTCTCCGGTAAGAATATAATATTTGTAGTCTTGGGTGGAAATTTTCATAAACTATTCTTTTTCAAAACATTTATACTGTAGATTTCATTGTACTATAATTGATGGTATTTTTGTCCTCCAATTAGTTTTGTATAGACATTTACATATATTTGTCACACAATTTATACAGTATAACCTATATAGTATATGCTATGTCTCTAGAGAAAACAATTATATTTGGATATTAGATTGGTAGCGAGAAGGGAAGTTTGGATACTGAGGTAACAGTAGATTGGTTCAAGTGATATTTATCAATACGTAAAAGCAAAGCTCAGAACATGTCCTAGACATTTTACCCACTGTACAAAGTTATTGACTTATTATCGTCAGATATAATCATGAATAGAAATTTAAATTTGTGTGGCGCTAAAAGTGACGAAGTCTGTGCATGCACGCACTATATTGTCATCAGTCTTCCTAAATAAAATAAAATATTTAATTTATACTGCAAGCCACTAATATTACGCCACTAATATCAAGTTAGTCATTTGAAGATACCTGAAAATTTCCATTATTGTATGCCCAACTGCCTGTACGTGTTTAGGCTAGTATATGTGGTGTCCCGGACAAATTAGTTTTCTGGATATTAGATTAGGAGAAAGAAGTCAAATTTGGATGCTGAGCTAACAGCTGGTTTGTTCATGTGACATTCAGTCAATTCTTGTTGGATATTAGATGATAACAATGAAGTCAAGTAGAGGCTGCGACAACAGGTTATTGGTTCATGTGACATTTAGTTGTCTTCCCCGCAAAAAAGGACATTTAGTTGTCTACATGATATTCATACGTAGAGGTAAAGCTCCGAATGTGACCTAGCCATTTTATCCTTTGTACAAAGCCATTGAATTATTGTTGTCAGAGATGATCATGAGTAGAAATCTAAATTTTCGAGGCGATACAAGTGATGAAGTGTGTTCATGTGCACACTATGTCGTAATCCGTGTTTGTATTTATTTATTTTTGAAATTTCAATTTATACTGCAAGCCACTAATATCAAGTTAGTAATTTGAAGATACCAAAAAGAGTTCCATTATTATATATGACTAACCGTACGTATTTAGTATGTGTAGCACTGTTTATTCTGTATAATCTATATAATCTATGTCGTGTCTCCGGACAAAATAATTACTTTTGGATATTAGATTAGGACAAAGCACTAGTAGAAAATAGGGCTTTGGTTGGGGCCACTAGTAGAAAAAGGGTCATCTGTCCCGGTTAGTGAGGGCCTTTTGTACCGGTTTTTGAACCAGGACTAAAGGGTCGTAACTAATGCCCTAGCCCTTTAGTCCCGGTTCAAACAAGAACCGGGACAGATGGGCCTTCACGTGGCCGGTGCGCCGAGCCCAGGCAGGAGGGCCTTTGGTCCCGGTTGGTGGCACCAACCAGGACCAAAAGGCATCCACGCGTCAGCATTTCAGGGGCTGGGGTTTTTGTTTTTTTAAAGGGGGGGGGGGGTTTGGGGGTTCTGGGGGGTTAATTTAGGTGTTTCATATATTGTGTTAGCTAGCTAATTAATAGAGATAAGTGTCCTTTCTTATCTCCGTGCTTGGTCGACGCTACGTACTATATACGTATATATAGAGAGGACTAGACACGCTAGCTAGTAAGCAAATGAAGGAAACAGAAGATCGTCATGAACATATGCACATACAGAGAGAAGTGATATCGACCACCTCTCCTTCTCCGAGAGATTGGTCGAACAACAAGTTCTCGTATATCTATCCGACACTACCGGCTACATATATACAATAATTATCTCTTACAATATAATCTCCTAATTATATATGAACATAGGGTCCACATAGTATTCTCCGTCTTCAGCGATCACGTGGTCAAGGAAGAATGCCGCCAATTCCTCTTGAATTGCTCGCATACGATCTGGTGGTAGGAGTTCATCCCGCATCTGAAAGATCTAATTTAAAGAAGGGGGTCAATACATATATATATGAATAAATGAAACTCAACACAAATGATGGTAATGAAATAAAATTGTGAATATTATTGCTTACGCACTTCAAATTGTTCGTCAGAGTAGCCCCGCTCACAGGTCGTGTGGCGGATGGACTCGCAAACGTAGTATCCACAGAAATAATTCCCTTGTTCCTGCTGCAACCACTTTACAAGAAATAGAGGTCAATCAAACTGATAAGCAAGCATGCTAAATGGTATTGATGAAACTAGCACTTGAATCACTAGGAGATGCGCGGAACATGCTACTATAGTACTTACTTTCGGGTGTCTAAATTACAGCTTCTTCGGCAGTCCTGAAGCTTTTTTGGTGAATTTTCTCCAAACCCTGCCAGACAAAGAAAACAATTACTTAATATCAGGAAATGAACAAAGTTGCTGATATGGTGGATCGATAATGATCGATTTAAGTTACTTCTGGAGAATTTCAGTCATGTCCGCATACTCATGGGGATCTTTTCGTCTCGAGTCTAAGACGGTTACTAGTCCTTGTTCAAGCTTAATCTCTAAGAGAATATAGTGGAACCTGCGCACGCATGCATAACTCATCAATTACATTACTATAACCTGGACTAATAAGGGAAACCGAATATATATGCACAAGACAGTAACACTCACTTGAAGTTGTAAGGAAAGAGTATTATATCTTTGTTTTCATTTATTACCAACGATCGTAGCAAGTTGGCCTCGATATCTTTGGCATGATATTTAACCTCAGTTGTATCTATGAGATTTGTGTTAATGAACCCAATATCACCGATTTGTCTTTTCTTCAATTCGGCGATCTTCAATCTGCATAATATCACTAGTAGAAAACGGACCATTAGTACCGGTTTGTAAGGGCCTTTAGTGCCAGTTATGGAACCGGCACTAACGTTTCGGCACTAAAGGCCCCCCCCTTTAGTACCGGTTCGGCACGAACCGGCGCTAAAGTGCCACCACGTGGCGTGAGCTCGCGCCCTGGTACGGGGGACCTTTAGTACCGGTTGGTGTTACCAACCGGTACTGAAGGTTTTTTTTTGAAAATTTTTTTCTAAATTTTGGGAAAAAATTTGATTTTTTTATTTTTAATTTTTCTGAATTATCTGATGATTTAGTCTCTAATCACCTCTCTTAACTGCTCAAGTGTGGATCACTCATTCCAAATCATCTAACTTCCCGACCGGTCACCCATCCCTCTCACTACTCCAGCCCGAGCACGCTTAACTTTCAGGTTCTATTCTCCCACATTTCCGAGTCTGCAATTGTTGTTTTCCTGACAATAGTAAGATGTCAATCCTATTAACCCTCAGGAGTTTAGCTTGAGCATGAAGTCACACATTTCACCGTTTGAGTTTGAAACTATTATTCTAAAAAAACATTAATTATTTAGTAACGCTAATATTTCTTGAATAAGTTTGACCATAGTTTGACCACAGTTTGACCATAGTTTGACCAGATTTGACCAAAATTCAAAAAATTGAAATAATTATTTAGTAACACTAATATTCTTGAATAATTATGTAGTAACACTAATATTTCTTGAATAAGTAGATTGACCATAGTTTGACCATAGTTTGACCACAGTTTGACCAGATTTGAACAAAATTCAAAAAAACTGAGATACTTATTTAGTAACACTAATATTATTGCGTAATTAGTTGTTTGACCGGTTTGACAAGATTTAACCAAAATTCAAAAAAACATAAATTAGAGCATATCTTTTTTTCCTTTTACAATTTGTCATTTCAAAAATTGTCCTAAACCCTAAACCCGAGACTTAAAACGTCGGAAACTCTATGCTAAACAGTAAAAACTAAGGGTTTAGACCATAAAACCTAACCCTAAACGCTGAAATCTAAACCCTAGCACTAAACGCTAAAAACGTCCAAAAAACGTCTAAAACGCCCAAAAACTCTATTTTCCCTTTGGAATTTTGTGATTTTAAAAAATTGTCGAAACGGAAAACTATTGTTTCAGCGGATCAATCTTTTTGTTCTGCAAATTTTGATATATTATATGTATTTTTCTGAATTAGGATGATTTAGTTATGATTTTTTCAAGTTTGAAAATTGCCCTATAGTGCCGGTTTGTGTCTCCAACCGGTACTATAGGTCAGACCCCTTTAGTACCGATTCATGGCACGAACCGGTACTAAAGGTCTAACCTTTAGTACCGGTTCGTGCCACGAACCGGTACTAAAGGTAATCGTGGGGCCCCGGCCTGACGCCAGCCTGCCACCACCCCTTTAGTACCGGTTCGTGCCACGAACCGGTACTAAAGGTTCAACACGAACCGGCATTAATGCAAATCCGTTCGAACCGGCACTAATGGTACCATTAGTACCGGCTCAAATACAAACCGGCACTAATGTGCTTCACGTTTGACCCTTTTTCTACTAGTGTATAGTGAGGATAATTATAAATACATGCAATGAAAGAGCTGACCTATATAGAGAGACTTAATGCATGACAGAAGTAGTACTACTTACAGACAGTAGCAAGTGACCGTTGATTTATTGAGGGCCTTTTGATTGAAAAATTGGAAGAACTCCTCAAATGGAACATTCAACAGTTCAATTCCAACGAGATCATGCTCCTCTTTAACTTTCAGCGTCAGAATATTCCTCCCCCCAGACTCTCTGCAGGTTTTCATGTACCAATCATGGAATCTTCTCATCATCGTTGGAAGAGATCTTTCATCTTTGACGAGAGGCTTACCGTACTCGTATCTGTGTTCATCCACCTCCAAGAAATCATAATGTACATCGTCGGGCAGGTAATCTCCAAAATTGCTATAGCTGGGCACCATCATCGGATCATTAGCAACGATGTCGCTAAACACCTTGAGAGGGGGGCACGATTGGTCCGCTTGTTCACCGAGCTGGGTAATTTGTTTCCCAGCTCATCGTTCTGCTAACCTTTGATCACTTCTAGTACTTCCCGACCGCTTCGCTTCATGAAATGACTTTTCAATAATGCGGTCATAGTTGTCTTTCGGTGGAGACTTTGCTGGTTTCTTCAGGGCAACCAGAGTGCGCTTCGCTTTCACCGGATCTACCTTCTCCTCAGGAGGTGGATGTTTCTTTGCTTTCACCCCTTCAAAGAAGTCCTTCACTGCGGCTTTAGCGATCTTCGCGTTTTCCTCGTCGGACCTCTCGTATGATAACTTCTCTAGAGGCTTGAGAGAAGGACCGAATCTGTATTGCCTCCCGCCTCTGGCTGTACTGCTAGACGCCAGCAGAGTAGACGGAGCGGATGTCTTCTTTACTTGCTTACGCGGCGGAGGAGAAGGACTACGACGCGCCGGAGCAGCCGGAGAGGCGGCGGGTCTCTTCCGCCCTTGCTGACGAGGCGGAGAAAGAGGAGGCTGGCTTCTCGGGTGCGCTGGCGCAGGCGGAGAAGGAGGCGGAGTGCCGCCACGCGCCGGAGAAGGAGGCTGAGTGCCCTGATCACTCGCCGGAGGAGGCAGTGGAGGAGGCGGAGTGCCCTGACTCGCCGGAGGAGGAGGAGGAGGCGGAGGCGTCCAGTTCGGAAGGTTGATGAGCTCCTTCCGCCATAGGCATGGAGTCTTCAGAGCAGAACCCAGCCGAGTCTCCCCTTCACTGGTAGGGTGGTCAAGCTGGAGGTCCTCAAATCCCTCCGTTATTTCTTCCACCATCACCCTAGCATATCCTTTTGGAATCTGACGACAGTGAAAAGTTGCGCCGGGTTCAGGAGGTCGAATAGAGCCGACAACCGCCTTGACTTTGAAGTTCTGCCATTGCGTCATAAGGTGGCAATGTTGAGACTCCGTGATAGCATCCACGGGGTAGCTGGCAGGAGCCATCAAGACATGCTCCGGCTGAAGCAGCTCGGTGGAAGCCACACTGCTTCTCCGCTGAGATGGCGGGGTAGCTTCGGGAGAAGTTTCGGTAAGTCGTTTGCTGCGATTTGCTTCTCATTCCTCTATCACTTGTACCCTTGCATGCAGCGCCTGTAGTTGGGTCTGCTGCACTTTTTTCCTCCTCTCCTGGCATTTGTAACCGCCTGCGTCCGGAAAACCAACCCTCCATGAAACGGAGCCTGGCGTGCCTCGTGTCCGTCCAGGGTGCTCAGGATTCCCGAGGGCCATTGTGAGCTCGTCGTTCCCTCTGTCTGGAACGAACGTCCCTTGCTGCGCTGCATCGATATAGTCTTGAAGCCTCTTGATTGGTATTTTCATTTGCTCGTCCGTCCAAAGGCACTTCCCTGATACAGGGTCCAAGGTTCCGCCAGCCCCGAAGAACCAAGTCCGGCAACGGTCTGGCTAGTTCATTGTCTCTGGTTCGATCCTTTTATCAAGCAGATCATTCTCGGCCTTGGCCCACTTAGGTCGGGCTTTGAGGTAGCCACCTGACTCCGTGCGATGCTGATGCTTCTTCTTCGCAACATTCTTCTTGTTTTTCGCCGACATCTTCTTACTCTTTTCCGATGTCTTGTGGGCCACAAATGCGGGCCAGTGATCTCTGATCTTCTCATATTTGCCGATGAATTCTGGTGTCTCTTCTTTGTCGACAAACCTTTTCAGCTCATTCTTCCACCTCCTGAATAGGTCTGCCATCTTCTTAAGAGCAAAAGACTTGATTAATTGCTCTTTAACTGGCTTCTCCGGATCCTCCTCTGGCGGTAGGGTGAAATTTGACTTCAGCTCAGTCCAAAGATCATCTTTCTGCATATCATTGACATAAGACACCTCAGGGTCTTTGTTTTTAGGCTTTAACCATTGGTGGATGCTGATCGGGATCTTGTCCCTAACCATAACCCCGCACTGAGCAGCAAATGCTTCCTTTGTCCGGATGGGTTCAATCGGTTGGCCGTCGCGCGCGATTGCTGTGATCTCAAACCTTTCATCCCAACCCAACTTTTTCTTCGGGCCTCGTCTCTTTACCGAAGTTGTGCTCGATCCGGAGGGCTAGAAAAAAGAAGAAACACAAGAGTTAATTAATATGTGTACATACCAAAACAATGAATGCATCAATTAGCTAGTCAGCACAGGCTTAACTAATATATATACCTGGCCGGACTCGGTTCGGTCACCGGAGCCGTCATCACGATCTCCTTCTTGCACCGTCATTGGGTCACCGGAGCCGTCATCACGGTCTCCTTTTTGCACCGGCATTGGGTCACCGGAGCCATCATAATCATAGCCTGCTTCTTCACCCTGTCCTTCCAGACCATCGGTGTCGTTGAGAAACGAGAAGACGACATCACTTCCTTGTGCGATTATGTCCCCCAACACCGCTTCTGTTGCTTCGTCTCGGGGGTCCATAGTTTCTACAAATATTTACAACATGGCAATTATTATTCAAACATGACAGATGGATATATTAGTGGAAAACGTAGAACTAGCTAGCTAATCACAATAAGGAATCATATTAGTGGCCTCGACACTGCTTCTCTAGGGTTTGGGGTGGCCTCGACAATGCTTCAAGGGTTTGGGGTGGCCTCGAGAGAGTTTGTCGTGTAGGGGCGCGGTGGGAGGGGGTAGGAGACCGACATCATTTTTTTTCTAGGATTTGGGTGTCCTCGAGAGTTTTGGTCGAGCGAGAGGGTCGAGAGGGTGCTCCCGCGGTATAAGTTATCATAGCCGGGAGGGGGTAATATCGACAAGACGACATACATACACGGGAAAATAATGTTATCGGGAGGGGGTATATCGACCCCCCCCCACGTGTTGAAGTTATCGGGAGGGGTTTATATCGACAACGACGACATACGTACATGGGAAAATAATATTATTGGGGAGGGGCTATATCGACCCCCCCCCACGTGTTGAAGTTATCGGGAGGGGGTATATCGACCCTGCCCCCACATGTTGAAGTTATCGGGAGTTTATATCGACACGGCATACATACATGGGAAAATAATATTATCGGGGAGGGGGTATATCGACCCCCCCCCCTCGTGTTGAAGTTATCAAGAGGGGTATATCGACGACGGCAGACCCGATAAAACGTAAGAAAACGAAGAAGAAATAAAAAGAGGAGAAGAAGAAAGGAATAGAGGAGAAGATCGAAGAAAAAAAAGAAGAAAGAAAAGAGGAGAAGAAGAAAGGAACAGAGGAGAAGAAGGGAAAATAGAAAAAAATTCTATTTTCTCTTCTTCTCCTCTATTCCTTTCTTCTTCTCCTCTTCCTTTTCTTCTTTTTTCCTCTTCTTATTTATTTCTCCTCTTCTTCCTCTCCTCTTCTTCTTTCTTTCCTCTTCTTATTTTCTTCTTTCCTATCCTTCTTTTTCTTCTTCTTCCCTTCCTAGCTAGATATATAAAACTTTTCTAAAATTGTAACTTTTGCATATATAAAACTTTTCCATGGATCATCATTTATCATATATATCGAATATATATCCATTGTCATATATAAAGACTTTCTATATATGAACAAAAAACTTTCTATGAACAAAAAAACATTTTTGGCATATATATTTAGCATATTCTAGCCACATACACATATACATCACATACACATATACATTATAGCCACATACACATACACATCACATATGAACAAAAAAATTAAACTAATAAAAATGAAAAAACATATAGCCACATATGAACAAAAACATATAGCCACATACATACACATATACATTATATATATATATGAACAAAAAAATTAAACTAATAAAAATAAAAAACAGAGCCGGGGTGGCGACTCACAGCGGGGGCAGGCGAGGGCGCCGACGCGCGGGGGCGGGACGGGCCAGGGGCAAGGCGACGGTGACGAGGAGCGGGCGGCGATGGCGAGCACGTGGCAGGGGCTCGGGGCGGCGCGCGCGAGCAGGGGAGCTCGAGACGACAGCGGGGGCGGCGAGGGCACTGGCGCGTGGGGGCGGGACGCTCAGGGGCAGGGCGACGGCGACGAGGAGCGGGCAGAGACGGCGAGCACGGGGCAGGGGCGCGGGGCGACGGCGACGAGGAGCGGGCAGAGACGGCGAGCACGGGGCAGGGGCGCGGGGCGACGGCGACGAGGAGCGGGCGGCGACGGCGAGCACGGGCAGCCTGGCGGTGTCGAGGAGGTCGGCGTCATCGGGGGCAACTGGCGAGGGAAATCTGAAAATTTCCCAAGTGTTTCTTACATAGAAAAGGCTTTGGTCCCGGTTCGTGGCACCAACCGGGACCAATGCCCCCCTTTAGTCCCGGTTGGTGCCACCAACCGGGACCAAAGGTCTCTTTTCAGCAGCCCAAAGGGCGGGAAGCGGTGGCCTTTGGTCCCGGTTGGTGGCACCAATCGGGACTAAAGGGGGGTCATTGGTCCCGGTTGGTGCCACGAACCGGGACCAATGCACACCTTTAGTCCCGGTTGGTGCAACCAACCGGGACCAAAGGCCTTGCGCTCGCGCGGTGCGGTGGGAACTTTAGTCCCACCTCGCTAGCTGAGAGAGCTCAGCACCTGTTTATAAGCTGCGTTACGGCTCAGGTGCTGAGCTCCTGTCTAATGTGCAGGCAGTACTTGCCTACCCTTGTCACTGCCTTGTTGGGCCTATTGGGCCTGCGGGCCTGCATCCTGGCCCATGTACAGATGGGTTTCTAGTCGTATGCAGGCCGTGTGGCCCAATAGGTGGCTTTTTTATTTTTTCCAGTATTTGTTTTGTTTTTTGAATTATTTATTTTCTTTTGATCTTTGCTTTATTTTTTTTATTCTTTCTGCTTTTAGTTTTAGAAAAATTATAAACTTTCTGTTAGTGCCATTAGTTTTCAAATTTGAATAGTTAAAATTTGAATTCCTTGAAATTTATGTGAATCACAAGTTTGTGATTAACTTTACTAGAAAAATAGTTTTTTTCCAGTTCTTTTGTTTTGTTTTTTGCATTATTTATTTTCTTTTCTTTTTTGCTTTAATTTTTAATTCTTTTTGCTTTTAGGTCAGCAAAATTATAAACTTTCTGTTAGTGTCATTACTTTTAGAAAAATTATAAACTTTCTGTTAGTGCCATTAGTTTTCAAATTTGAATAGTTAAAATTTGAATTCTTTGAAATTTGTGTGAATCATAAGTTTGTGATTAACTTTACTAAAAAATGAGCATAGATGCGCCTATAGAGAGAATTCAACCTAAATTCATAATAAATTTCAATGAATTTCAGAGAAATTCACTATGAATTTAGGTCAAATTCCCTGTATAAGGGCATCTATTTTCACTTTGAGAGGAGCTCAACAAGGCAGAGAGAGACGAGCTTATAAACCGGTGTGAGCGCCCTTCGGTTGGCGAGGTGGGACTAAACTCTAACCGCAACGAGGACCGACCCTTTAGTCCCGGTTTGTGGCACAAACCGGGACTAATGGTCATGGGCCAGGGGCGAGGCGCATTGGTCCCGGTACGTGCGTGGAACCGGGACCAAAAGGTCCAGACGATCCGGGACCAATGGCCCACGTGGCTGCCCTCTTGAGTGTTCTTGGTGAGAACATAGTTGACAAGGAGCGAACCGGGATTAATGGTATTACGAGGGCCGAACCATAAGACATTAAAGCATTTCAAATGAACTCTGAAAATGTTGAAAGTTGGCATGGTATCATAATTTCACCCACATAGCACATGTGCATGTACAAAACGGGCAATGGTATCATACTCGTCTGTTACAAAGTTGGCATGGTATCATCATAATAGTTGCGGGAGAAAGTCTTCACTTTTTCTTTGCTTGTGTCATTTGCTTATTGCGCCGTAACCATGGATAATCTTCCAAATTGCCATTGTATTGGGTGTGTTGGGGGCACAAGAGATTTCTTGTATTTGATTGCAGGGATGTTTGAGAGAGACCATCTTCATCCTACGCCTCCCACGGATTGATAAACCTTAGGTCATCCACTTGAGGGAAAATTTCTACTGTCCTACAAAACTCTGCGCTTGGAGGCCCAACACGTATCTACAAGAATAAAGTTGCGTAGTAGACATCAAGCTCTTTTCTGGCGCCATTGCCGGGGAGGCTAGATAAGCGGCACTCACATCCCGTCAACGAAGCTCTTTTCTGGGGCCGTTGCCGGGGAGGTGAGTGCATGAAGGTATATCTTTAGATCTTGCAATTGAATATTTTAGTTTCTTGTTTTATCACTAGTTTGGTTTATAAAAAGAAACTACAAAAAAATGGAATTGAGGTTGCATGATGTTATTCATCTTTATAATGTCTTTCGTGAAAATGATGCAAAGGAAAATTGTGCTCAATTGATAGAAGAAGAATTCTATAAAATGTTTGACAAAAAATCTTTGAATGATGAGCATGATTTCAATGTTGTTGGTATGAATTCTTTGAATATCCATGATGCTAACGATATGAAAAGCCATAAGCTTGGGGATGCTATGTTTGATGAAGATGATATTTTTAGTCCCCCATGATTTGATGCGCAAATTTGTTATAATGATTGCAGTCCTCCTATTTATGATGATTATAATGATGAAAGTGGATTTGGAGAGGTCATGACTTTATTTAGTGATGAATCCACCATTTTGGATGATGCTTCAATTGACTATGATAACAAAGTTGCTATCTATGATGATTATGGTGATGACATGTATGCTATTTTGAATAATGATAACCATGAAACTTGTCATCATGATCTTAATTTTCAATCCCATGATAGTTATTTTTTTAAGTTTGTTCCCACTACTATTGATGAGAAGAAATTTGCTTATGTGGAGAGTAATAAGTTTTTTATGCTTTTGTGTCATGAAAAGAATGCTTTATGTGATGGTTATATTGTTGAATTTATTCATGATGCTACTAAATATTATTATGAGGGAGGAACTTATGCTTGTAGGAATTGCAATAATATCAAGTTTCCTCTCTATGTGTTGAAAGTTTTGAACGTATGCTTGTTTTGCCTTCCTATGCTAGTTGATTCTTGTTTCTATAAGTTGTTTGCTTACAAAATCCCTATGCATAGGAAGTGGGTTAGACTTAAATTTGCTAGTCATATACTCCATGATGCTCTATTTGTGTTTCAATCCGTATCTTTTATGCGAGCATCATTGAACTCATCATGTCTAGCTAAAAAGGCATTAAAGAAAAGCGCTTGTTGGGAGACAACCCAACATTTTTACCTACTGTTTTTGTGTGTTCACATGATTATGCTACTGTAGTAATCATGTTTTATAGCTTTTGTTTCAATAAACTACCAGGTAAAGCCTTTGGGATAGTGTGGATCATAGTTGACTTGATTCTGTCCAAAAACAGAAACTTTTGCGCTAAGTCCAGGAATTTTGAAAATTCACTGGAACATACTTTTGACCTGAAGTTTTTTACATGTGATAGATATGCAAATTACCCAGGTTTTCCTATTTTTGCAGAATTTTTGGAGTAGCATAAGTATGGTAGTTATCCAGATCATTACAGACTGTTGTGTTTTTGACATGTTCTGTTTTCGATGCACGACCATTTTTTAAAGTTCCGAACATTTTTTAAGAGCAAGAACATTTTTCAAAAATTAAGAACACTTTGTATTCATGAATTGTTTCTAGCACAGTTTGCTTTTGCCAATTAGATGAGAAATCATCTTAATACACATGAATGTATGAATTTCTAACACACAACCACAACTCAATGATTGCCAAAATATAATGAGGAAAAAACAGTAACTCATCAGCTACCAAAAATGTCTCAAGCAAGTCTAATTGTTCATTCTACAACGGAGACTTAATTGCTTTCAGGGCTGCATAGAGGATGAAAGCCTCCAACGGTTCAACCGTGCTACTAAGGGCGTCTTCAATGCCAACCTCCAAGCACGACAATGCATTTGTC
The DNA here is from genome assembly GCF_003073215.2 of Triticum urartu. NCBI lineage: Eukaryota > Viridiplantae > Streptophyta > Magnoliopsida > Poales > Poaceae > Triticum > Triticum urartu. Next base: position 748,860,221 of record NC_053023.1, on the reverse strand, counting down.
CGTGTACAGGGGAGACCAGTCCGTGGACACGGAGGCGGCTATCCAAAAATCTCCGCATATGTCTGGTTACATGTTGGAAGAATTCTAACGAAATTGAACAAATTTGATGCATATTTAAATGCACTGGATGATATTCATTTATGCTTGGATGATTTTTACATAAAACCGAATGCCTTTCATCGTTGGTCGCGTCCTCGATTGGGACGTCCATAGCACTGGCCTCTGTCTGCCAGCCGACAACAATGGCAGCAATCTCCAGTTTCTACTCAGATGATAGGCTATCCTAGATGGCTTTGGAAGCAGTGCTCGTGTCGGGGTGGGACGGTGGCGGCTGCTGGTTGTGGTGGCGCGGGTTGCGGGCGCCGCTGGTTGCCATGGCCGTTGGCTGGTGGGCGTGGGGGTGCAACAATGGTGGTCGACTTCGTCCTCCTTTGCTCGACGGCTAGGAGCGTTGGCTGGTGGCGGCCTGTAGTGAAGTGTTGGCGGCTCAATGCATGTAGCGTTGTTGGTCGGCTGCTGGCAGCAGCGGTAATTCGAGGAGGGAGGAGAAGACTATGTGCCAAAGGGTAATCCTTGTCTAGCTTGCACCAGGCCGATGGCAGCGGCAGCCATGGACCTCGTTACATGCTTCCTTTAGGCCGCATCACGGCTACTCTCCTTCTTCGGTTTTATCCGGGTGTGCCATTATCTTTTTGGACCGTCAGTTGCGGCGCTCCGGTGTCATACCCTTCCCGAAGGCATTTTCTAGGAGTCCACGGTTCGTCGGGCGCAACATCGTCTCTTCGTGACGTCTTTGTCTTGTTGCGAGCTTGGAGTGGGTTGTGGTGGTGTCGTTGTTCTTTTGCATTGTTGTATCCTTCCTCGAGTGTGTGTGGTATGGTGTCAAGTTGTATGCATTGAGTTGTATGATCGTTGCTTTATTTGTAAAGTAGGGATGTGCCTTTTTTAGGTAAAAAACAACTCGAGTTCACGGCAACATGTACAAATATTCACATGCAAATTCGCAACACAACCACTCAAATGGTTGCGGATGCCTAGTGTAGGAGAGCAAGAAGGGTGGAGAGAGGGCTCACGATGATTGTGGTAGTAGTCAGTGTGCCTAGAGATTGCTCGAACGTAACAGGGAAGAGGTCAGTGCGGTCCTTGCTGAGGAGGATATGACAACCGGAGTTGGACAGCTATGGCCCTGGCGCGAGCAAGGCACGATGATGGGAATTGGCATAAGTGGGATAACGGCTAGCGAAAGGAGGGTGTTGCAGGAGCGCCATTTTTGATGGGCTAGAAGGTGGCGGAGTCTAGCTTTGGCAGTGCGGAGGTGGCCGAGGGTACAAGTCAAAGGCCAAAGGTAGCCAGTTGGGGTCTGGTCGAATCAACCAATGGACATTGTTTATAAGAGCGTCCAACTTTGGACGTTGTCGGTATTGGCGTCCAGCCCTGGATGTTGTTATTTCTAGCGTCTTTCCTACTTTTCAAATTTCTCATTAATGTTTTATTAGTTTCCGAATTCTGGAATATTAATTATCAATAATAAAAAATTCGGCTTGCTTGGCCGGTCCATCTAGCAACGTTCAGGTATAGTTGGTCCCATGGAATATTATTTCACTCGATCGTGTGGTCACTAGAAAGATAAAATTGCTTTAGTGTAACATAAATTAGTTTAAAATGCCGCAGTTAGTTCTTGTGGAGGCAGTGTTTTTGTTCGTTTGCTTGGTGAGTTGTGATGGGTGCTAGATCTCAGGTTCATGATGTGATTGAGCACATCCGTGACGGCCGCGTGGTCTCGGATGGGCGGGTCCTTTGACAGTGCTGGCAAAATATCAGTTTTTGTAACATGGTTTCGACCCAGCAGGTCCTTCAACGATGTTGGCACCACACTGGTGTCAGCGGTACGGTCTGCGTTGATCTTTTAGCAGGTACATCGACCGACGACCGGCGACCGGCAACCGTGTCATCAACTCGCTGACATCTTTCATCGTAAAGAAAAATCTCGCTCACACCTTTGTTTTTAGCCCTAATGGAATTTGTTGGGCCTAGAGAATGGTTCCCATGCAGATGCAGGGACCAAATCAAACGTGCGTTTTGTTCTCAGAAATAATAGTCAAACATGCTCTTTCAAAAACAGTCTTGTATAGTATCTTGATAGTACAAAAAGGCATGAATACAACGCCACGCGTCCTAGGACACCACTGCCAAGTCCGAGATGGATGAGGGTCTTTACTCAGAACCCTGACACAGAACCATAACAACGTCCTCAAGAGGAGAAGATGCTCACAGGCACCGCAGCTGTTGGCACCAAGGCGCAGAGCTTTCGCTCAGTAGCTCGCCCATGTCACCACAAGGCACCCAGGATAGCCATGATGTGCATCACCCTTCAGCTTTGAATTTGGGCCTCCCTATTGTCCACAACAGAGTGCTAACCCGAGCCACCCGCCACTGCATCCCTCACCACCCACACGGATGAGAGGCCAAGCCGGCACTAGCACCATGATGTCTGCCGTAGAGCGAACCATGCAGGCCACAGGGCCGCTGCCCCGACATTCATGCCCTGCGACATCGCGTACCATCCACGTTACATCACACCAACCCCGGCTGGAAGAGTAGATGGCAATCCTTCCACTTCTAGCCCAATATCAGTCTGCGGGTCTGCGTCTGTACCTCAATGGTAGGAGGCGCGGACGCCTATGTCCCCATCTAGTTCTAATGGATCATAGGGGACGTGCCATCAAGACCACCGCCGGCCGCCGCTTAAAGCCCTCTGGCCTAGACAAGGCGAGTTCGAGCGACACCAATTCTGAGGCCATTGCACCAACCCTTAGGACATCGAAGCAATGTGAGGACCGCCACCACCGGACCAGACCCAACCTCACCTACCCGAAGCACCAGCCCCGATCTGCCTTGGGCCTAGATTTGGGCCGCCCAAGCATAGACCCTAGATCTGAGCCTCCACCATCACAGATGCGACCGGCACCACCAGCACCTGCCCAGCCCCACATACTGTCGGTTTGGAACTAGGAGAAAGGAGGTCATCATCGCCACCCCGCACCGCCTGCTAGACCCCAGCCGTCGTGCTACCATAGCTGCCACAAGCTCATCCACCACCCCTCGCCGCTGAGGCCCTGACCAGTAGACTGAGCGAGCAATAAGGCACCACCATTGCAGGGACGCAGAACAACAGCTTCTGGCCCGTGCCGGTTGCTATCCAGATCCGACCCCGGCAGCCAGGTGCACTCCACCCTCCACGCAGCCCAACATGCCCCAGCCATGCCTGCGCTTAAACTCCACCTAACAAGTCGACGCGCCGTGTCACCCTACAGTTTCTTGGTATTTATTATCAAACTAACAAAATGCGACTAGGCAACTGTAAGAGACTCGATGAACAAATAAGGTATCGTGAAACAACGGAAGAACAACGGGGTTCAAGTAGCCGCCTCCTCCTCTAAAAAATTAGGGTTCAGCCGCCTCCCGCTGGCGCCGCCGGCGGTCCGCATCATCTCCGGTGGCCCTAGGGCCATGGGGGCGCGGTGGATCCCGGCATGCACTTGCCGGCGGGAGGGCTTCGTTTATAGATGTGTTTTTGAGTTTTGTCAGGGTCTGTGTCCTGCTCAGGAAGGCGAGACGGCCACAGCTCCTTGAAGATTGAATAAGGTTCTCCCCGCCTAGCCCCCGTTCTAGTGGTGCATCTAGCATTTTCGGTGGGCGTGTGGAGGTGTGTCTCCGGCGGGTATGCCTTTGGTGGATTCGTTTGGATCTGTTTGTCGTTCGTCTACGCTCGTGTGTCTTCAGGTTGGATTCTTCCGACCTACATTATTCTTCATCTGTGACGGTAGCTGTTCTGGTGCGCTGGTCCTATGAGGCCTTAGCACAATGACTTCTCGACTGTCTACTACTACAAGTGTTTCCCGGCTTCGGTGAGGGGAGGGTGATGACGGTGGCGCCTCTTCAGCTCGCTTAAGTGCTTGTAGTCATCGCTAGGTGGTCTATGAATTTGGATGTAATTATATTATTTCCGATGTTCTCTGTACTGCCATGATTGAAGATCGAATATTTTTCATCATAGATAAAAAACAAATAACGTATCGTGTCCACATAGGTGGCAATGTAGAGTAGCCCAACAACATACAACCACATACAGGCTCAGCTCTGTGGCCGGCATTGACGTTAGTGGTTGATTATTAGTGGCCCACCAACAGGACTGATCCTCCTACCATACCCTACCCCGCTGCCTTGCCTGCCGTGAGAATCATTGATCGATCTTATCTAGCAAGACATATTTCAGTTTTTTTAGGCTAAAACTACAAGATTTTGCAATGCTTTTTTGTTTGTCAGAGTTACAAGTGTTTACCTCATGCACGAATAGTTCTTCTACACAACGCAAAGTTGCAGAGTATTATATATTTCTGTAGCAACAAGTTAGTCTCATAGTTTACGTTTCTTTGCAAGCATATCCCACTACGTCCTCGTCGCGTATTCACTAATTTATCAGTGGAACGTGGTTGACGGCCCATTTCGCCTATTTATGAGAGCAGACCTGGTCACATGGTCCTGCGTAGTAATGAAGAAGATAAAGGAAATTTGTGGCGTGCCATGCAGCATAATTCAAGAGATAATTCAAACGATGATCAATGAGTGAGTACAATGGCGTTGCACGCACCTTTCTCCAGGCCCATTCTGCACCGATTTTCCACACACACGATTGATCTAGTTTTAAGGCACACCACGACTTTTCTCCACAGAAGGCCTATAAATGGCGGCACTTGGCGCCATAATGTATCAGGCACCACCAAGATCGATCATGAAGTCATACATGCCCACGGTACTGAGAGCCCCGAGGGTGGTGGCCATCCTGGCCATGGTTGTGGCGGCGGCACTCGCCACAGCCGTGGACGCCCAGCAGTGCGGCTCGCAGGCTGGCGGCGCGACGTGCGCAAACTGTCTCTGCTGCAGCAAATTCGGGTACTGCGGCAGCGGCGACGCCTACTGCGGAGCCGGCTGTCAGAGCCAGTGCAGCGGCTGCGGCCCCACCCCTCCCGGCCCCAGCCCCGGCGGGGGCGTGTCGTCCATCATCTCCAGGGACCTCTTCGAGCGGCTCCTCCTCCACCGCAACGACTGCCAAGAGGCCCGCGGGTTCTACACGTACGACGCCTTCCTCGCCGCCGCCGCCGCGTTCCCGTCATTCGGCACCACGGGGAGCACGGAGACGCGGAAGCGGGAGGTGGCGGCCTTCCTCGGGCAGACCTCCCACGAGACCACTGGCGGGTGGCCCGCGGCGCCCGATGGACCGTACGCCTGGGGCTACTGCTTCAAGCAGGAGCAGGGCTCGCCGGGAAGCTACTGCGAGCCAAAGCCGGAGTGGCCGTGCGTGTCGGGCAAGAAATACTACGGTCGCGGCCCCATCCAGCTCTCATGGAACTACAACTATGGCCCCGCGGGGCGTGCCATCGGGGTGGACCTGCTCAACAACCCGGACCTGGTCGCCACGGACGCGACGGTGTCGTTTAAGACGGCGTTATGGTTTTGGATGACGGCTCAGGCGAACAAGCCGTCGTCCCATGCCGTGATCACAGGCCAATGGACCCCATCGGGCACGGACAACGCTGCTGGCCGGGTGCCTGGGTATGGCGTCATCACCAACATCATCAACGGCGGGCTCGAGTGCGGTAGGGGGCAGGATGACCGTGTTGCTAACCGGATCGGGTTCTACAAGCGCTACTGCGATGTCCTCGGCGTTGGCTATGGTAACAACCTCGACTGCTACAACCAGAGGCCCTTCAACAGTGGGCTCTCGGTGGGGCTTGCGTCAGAGTAACAACATATCAAAACGATGAGTGAGTCCTCCATGCATGGATGTGTGAATGTGATCACCGATCAATAAGCTTGAGAAGTATTGTATGAGTAAATAAATGGATGAATAAATTTCCCATTGTTGTGTGAGTATAAATGGATGAATAAATTCCACATTTTTGTGTGAGTATCTCTTGACTTGATGTAGAGGTTAAAAATGTTGTCATCTTTATTAAAAACATGTCCTTTGATGTTTGTTGTTGTTGTTGATAAGGGACACACTTGACCCGACATTGATTGCCGGCATAATACTTGGATCTTGAGCATGTTGTGTGTTGGATATAAAGATATATAGATCTATGCAACCATGGTTTCAATTTCTTTTTGACCTTGGAAGTAACTTTTGCCAAACGGAATTGAGAGGTAGAAAGTTGAATTCTATGATAAATATGAGGTCAACACAAGTTCCTCGTCTTCTAATGAATTAGCAGGGTTTTGCCTATTTGGAGACACCAAGCGTCACCGAGAAGGGATTTCAGCCGGATTGTTTTATTTTGACATGACACCAGCATTGCGATGTCACCGCGATTCTACAACCTACTACACAAAAGGTGAGAGACGAGAGTCCCTGCCCTCCACCTCACAACACCAGGGCAACAGTCAAAACCAAAGGGAAGATGATATTGATCTTGTGGTGGCTACGATTAATATCTAAGGGGGTGTTCTCTAGAATTCAGGGGCAAAGCCATCATATAGAGGTTGGGTTCAGATGTACCCCACACAAACTTCATAAAATCCCATTATAATTAATCCTTATGTACTGATTATTACTACACTTTTGCTAAGGTACATGCCCCCCCCCCCCCCCCCCCCCCCCCCCCCCCCGCCCTCCGCGCTAAACACATTGATATCTGAGATCTCTCATACCCCTTCATAATAAAGGGTAGGATGATCTTTTCACCGTGGCGATATGCGGCCTGCGTACATATACGTGGCGCCCTTTTTTTCTCACGGCGCCCTTAGCTTTTTTTACTTTCTTTTTGAGAGTGCAACCGACGTGAATTAAACTCGAGACATCTTGATCTAAGGAGGACCACACTAACCAAATAAGACATCCTAATGATTGTGCCTATTTAATTCTTTTTTTTGTTTTCTTCTACTTGAGTTCACGGCTGGGTCGGCCCATTGTTGAACCGGTCATTTCATCACCATTTATTTTTCAATTTTTTTCTTTTATCTTTTTTTTTTCAAAAAATGCTCACATATAAAATATTGTTCCAAATTTTAAAAAAAGTTTGCGTTTCTTAATTTTATTCATAAAGTACAAATATTCGCATTAAAAAAATGTAAAGATATGTCAAAAAATTGTTCTTGTCTTTAAAAGTTGCTCAGAATGTCATAACATGAATGTATTTTAAAAAGAGCGAACGTAATTTTGAACACAGACATTTAAAATAAACACTACAAAATTTGAAATTTGAAGCAAAAATCACGAACATTATTTGAAAATGCAGAATGGTCGAAATCACAAAAAATTGGCATGGTGCCTTGGAATGGTGATACAAGGTCCTAGAAAAAAATTGGTCATTTGAACAATGTCAAAAAAAGGTACTCTGAGACGGGACCTTCCGCCCAAGCCGAACTTTTTTCCATTAAAATTTGTGAACATTTTCTTTAATTCGTTAACTTTGTTATCTATTTCATGAACTTTTTTCCATATCCAATAACTCTTTTCAACTTTTACAAACATTTTATAAAATCTCGTTTTTGTTTTAAATTCATAAATATTGTTTCTCAAAATTGATGATTTTCGAAACGGCGAATCGTTGGGCCATCTCAAGAGGCCCCCACTGGAAGTGATGCGTAGGCTTTTTCTATTATATTTTTCAGTTTTTCTTTTTCGTTAATTTCTTTTCCTTTTTCAACTTTATTATTCAGTTTAAAACCTGTTTTAGAATTTGAAATATTTCAGGAAAACCAAATTTTTTTATTGTTTTCAAAATTATAATAATGTTCTGGAATTTTAAAAAATGATCCCACTTTTGAATCTTTTGTTCAGAAATTGAATAAATTTTTTTGTTTAAAAAATGTTGATAAAATTTTAAAAAGTACGTGGTTTGCAATTTTTGTACTGCATCTATAATTGGAAATTTATTAACAATTTTGAAAAAAGTGTTCGTTTATAAAATTTTCATACATGATTAGAAATTCCAAAATTGTTGAAAAATTTCAAGAAATAATTCAGGTATAGGAAAATGTTCATGTTGATTGGTAATGACGGAAATTGCAAATAGCACAAAAGCCTTGCCCTACCGGCATACCCCAACCACTACCTTTGAACATGTTGTGTTTCTTGCGATGCATGAAATGATACCGCACTTTTCTAGTATGTGGGCATGCTCATGGGAAGCCTCCATGCAAAATTTGAAGGAATTCGGACACCGAACGCACGTTGTGTCACGTTCGGCGAGCGTTTTAGGTTTTTATTTCACCGTGAAAACCCTAGAAAATGCAAAAGATACAACATATACTATCAAAATAGCACATGCATGGGAATAAAAACAAATGGAAACAAAAATCATGAAAAAGGTATACTCCCTCCATTCCACAATGTAATGTCTATAGATTTTTGTGAAAGTCAAACTTTGCCAATTTTGACCAAGTATATAGAGAAAATTGTCTACATCTACAATACCAAACATGTACATTCTGAAAATATAACTCACGATGTATCCAGTGATGTGCATTTGGTATTCTAGATGTACCTACTTTTCTCTATAAACATGGTCAAAGTTTGTAATGTTTGATTTCTATAAAAATCTATAGGTACTACATTATGGAACGGAGGAAGTACTAGGTACATCATGAGTGTTTTTGCCTCTACCCATTTTAGCCACAAATAACATTCCTAGAGCCCTCACCAGAAAAAACAAAATCACTACTCAAAGGTGCACACAAATGACGAGACCTCCTAGTCTGCGCCACGAAGCAAACTGGCGCTCACCCCAGCAGCAGCATGGACCGGCCCGTCAAAGAGCACCAAATGTTCGAAAAAGACTGTTCCATATTGATTGCTCACTCTTTGACCAACTCACAGGTGGGCAGTGACCAATAACCCAGTTGATCGGTGACCATCAACTCAAATATTTCAAAAAATCCTAAAGAAATTCACAGAATTTGGAAACCTTCATAAATTTCAAAAAGTTTAGTAATTTTTAAAAAATAACAAAAAATTGAAAACAAAGTTCACAAATTTGAAATAGCTCATGAAAATGAAAACAACCATGAATTTCAAAAAGTTAACAAATTCAGATCAAAATTCATGAATTTTATTTCCGCCAAAAAAGTTCCCAAATTTGAAATAGTTTGCAGATTTGAATTTGCTAAAATAAAATAAATTTCATGAATTTGATAAAAATATTCGAATTATAAAAAGGTTTACCATTTGGAAAAATGAATAAAGAAATAGCAAAAATTAAAAAAGAGCTAACCTCGTGTCGAAAAACCCGAAAGAGAAACCGCCCAGACAAAACACCATTTTTAGGCAAAAATACATTACATGGGCCTGCCCTTTTTCTACCTAGTTTTCTTTCTTTAGGAAGGGGTGTGCGCCATTCACGAAAGTGCAATACCTGGGAGACGTCACTACTGGTGCGGGCCGGCCCTCCTTTTTTACAATTTGCTGCCGCGTGTGTGCACATTTGGAAGCATTTTTCAGAAATGCCTCAAAAGGTCCTGAGCATCCGAGGCGTTTTGGAAATCGCCGCAAAAGCTCTGACCATCGAAGGCGTCCTGAAAAAACGCTAAGATATGCCTTTCCCTTCGTGACTATAGCTAGCATTTTTTAGAAATGCCATGTTAGACTTTTGATGAAGGCATTTTTTGAGCCTTCAGAGGTATTTATTGATGCCTCCTAATCCCTACCATGCTGTAGTGCGTGTGGCATGCTGGCTCGCTTGGCCGGTCCATCTAACAAAGTTGAGAGCCATGTATCCCTTTTGCGCGAGGCATAGTTGGTCCCATGGAGTTTTATTTCACTCGAGTGGTCACTAGAAAGATTAAGTTGCTTTAGTGTAACATAAAGTAGTTCAAAATACCGCGGTTAGTTCTTTCGGAGGCGGTGTTTTTGTTCGTTTGCTTGGTGAGTTGTGATGGGTGCTAGGTTTCATGATGTGATTTAGCACACCCGTGACTGCCGCGTGGTCTCGGATGAGCAGGTCCTTCGACAGTGCTGGCAAAAATATCAGTTTTTGTAACATGGCTTCGACTGAGCAGGTCCTTCAATGACGCTGGCACCACACTGGTGCCTGCGGTACGGTCTGGGTTGATACATGGCAGCATAGCTCGCGGAGAGAAAAATGCATGCATCACGACCACGGCCAGGGGACATTGCTACAGTTGCATGTCCATTTTCAGTGGCCACGCAGCACCAGGACATTGCTACGGCAAACTTTCAGTGGTTCCGTGGGCGTGCGTGCATCATATGTACAGTCAAAATCAAGGATCCCAGCCATGCAGATGCATGGTTGTGCAACGGCGATGGTCCACATCACATACAACTGCCGGGTTGTGGAAAAAGGGTGATAACAACACATAAGTGGCGTCGTCTCGAGTTTCAGGGTGAAAGCCTAGGTCTTACCTCGGTTGGTTATACCTGACAATAGCGATACTTTATATCGTTATCTTGTTGAAGACATTGCTTAGATATACTCAGACTGGTTCTTCAAGGTGAAAATCCAGAGTCTGGCCTGGGTGTTTGGAACCGGTGACGTCGACACCTGAGCTTCGATCCCTTTCTTAAGGCATTGTTGTTAAAGTACCTCGTCATCCGCGTGGTGTCGTGAGATTGTTGGCGCGGGTATGATCATTGTTATAGTTTGTCGATTGCGAATCTGGTCCCTTGGGGGTTTTTCATTTTCTTTTCTCGCCTACACATAGATTTGGTCTTACATGACTTTGTTACCGGCATGTTTTTCTGTATGTGTGTTGATATTGGTTGTGTGCATCTTACCTATGTAGAGATTGGAGTGTTTGACAAAAAACTACCACTTTAAGGGTTTTTGTCCCACAAAACTACCACTTTTTAAAAAGTGGTCGAAAACTACCAAAAATTCTTAATTTTGTGACTAAAAACTACCACTTTCAGATAATAGCCAGTTTAAACGACTCAAACATGTTTACCGTTCAGTTGACCGTTATTACAGGTGGGGCCCACATGTCATTCTTCTTCCTCCTCTGTCTATTTTTTTTGGCATTTTCACAAACAGCTTCTATGCATGGGAGGGAAGGAGGTCAAACTCCGGTGACGCGCCCGCCGGGGAGACGCCCCTGCTGCTCCTGACCAAGGAAGATGGCCCAGGGGACGCCCCTTCCTCGCGCGCCCAGACCACCACCAAGGACGCCAGCGAGGTGCGCGCCTCCCCTGCCCGAGGTGCTTCGCCAAGGTGCTCGCGCTTCAGGAGCTGCTCGCCGTGGTGCTCGCACACTGCGGCCGAGCCTCGTGACGGGCGTGAGCCTGGACGTCCCATCCAGCGGATGGGAGGAGGGTGTTGCGGAGCTCCGACTCCCCGGCAGTCGTCGCCGGAGGCGAGAGGAAGGCCGGAGCCGTGGTGCTGCTGCTCCTTGCCGCTAACCACGAGCTCCAGCTCGAAGGGAGGCCGACGAGGGCGACGACAGCAGGGCCTAGAGCTTGCAGTACCTCGGCTTCGCGTGCGGCTGCGCGGGCTTCTCCTCCGAGGCCACCAGGCGCAGGGCGGCAAACGCCACAGCAGCATGAGGAGGCGGCTGGGCTCCGGCTGGAGGCAGCATATGGCGGCGGCGGAGCGATGTAGCCGGCGACGGTTGACCGCACGGTCCGCGATGCAGCACACGCGGGCGCGCAAGGAAGAGGACGCAGCACGCGCGGACGCGTCACCGGAGTTTGACCTCCTTCCCTCCAATGCACAGAAATTGTTTGTGAAAATGCCAAAGAAAGATAGAGAGAGGAGAAAGAAGAATGACGTGTGGGTCCCACCTATAATAATGGTCAACTGAATGGTCAACATGTTTAAATCGTTTAAACTAGCTATTATCTGAAAGTGGTAGTTTTTAGTCACAGAATTAAGAATTTTTGGTAGTTTTCGGCCACTTTTTAAAAAGTGGTAGTTATGTGGGACAAAAACCCTTAAAGTGGTAGTTTTTGTCAAACACTCTAGAGATTGGGTTTGTACTCTTTGGGTTTGTATTATCTTGATGCTTGAATTTGAGCTAATAAAATCCACCCTTTGTTGTAAATGGATCTAAGCGGTCGAGGGTACCCTCCCGCTTGAGCTTGTGGAGAAAAATCATGATGTTGGATTTTGGCTACTGAAACGGTACGTTAACTCAAATAGTTACTCTTTTGTTATCTGAGGAAATACACAAACTAATGTTTGAATGGTGTGTCTTGCCTACAAGTTTTTAACGGTTTTAAATGTTTGCCCAATAAAATATGAGTACCTCCAAGCCATTGCAAGAGAATACACACAAATATGGAATCTAATCGCTCAAATATGCGGTTGTTTTGGTATCAGTATGTCTCGAACATTCTGCCATGCCTTGTAGATCAGATCGTAGGACCAACATATCCTTGTTTCATTTAATGCTACGTACAGAAATATGAACTAGTTTCTGGTATGGCGTACACCTAGTATGTGGCTCTTAGTTCGATTTGGATCGCTGAATCATGTTTACATCAAGTGGAATCATATTCCGTGTAGGGCCGGTAATCAGAACCCATGGTTGCAATCTATACAGCTTGCTTACCCAACATTAATACTGATGGGATGAGATAACAAGATAACAACATATAACTAAAGCGAGCAAGAGATGCGGCGTCTCATCTCTATGTGCCCTCGTATTCCTATATATCTAGCTAGCTAGCTAAGTCCCATCCGAAGAAATTTTGTACTCCCTCCGTCCCAAAATATAAGAACATTTGTAACACTAGCATAGTATCAAAAACGTTCTTATATTCTGGGACAGAGGAAGTATTTAATATATCTTGCAAGATGACAATACGGCACTGTCACGTCTCTGTCGACCTACATATTCATACTTAGCAAGCCAAGTCCCAAGCATTTATATGATCTCTATTGGTAGGTTGCCTCTTCTTCTCATATCACTCACTTTTTTTTCTTATTATTAAAGAAAAACATATCTTATACTAAGGCGGGGTGTATCAAGATCTTTGGTATTTCCCCTAAAAGAAGGAACAAAATGAATAGGGGAACTTATAGAAAATGATGATAAAAACTTGCATAAAACTTAAAATATGCAAGAACAAGCATGGTAGTGCAGCTTTACGACAATACTATTATTTGCACCAATATTGTACAGAAATTGCATGTAGACGTCCATGTTATACTCAATTTTAAAATAATGGGTGGAGATAAATCATCTCTCGACACATCAAAGATTAATTGCATCAAACGGTGGTATTAGTATTCGCATCACTCAACATGCCCCACACCACACTAGCTGGAATCGATACATGCAACTCCATTCGGCTTATATACCATATGCAACTTTATCCTAAACTGAATTCAAAACATAGCTCGAACTTAAGTACATCTAGGACCCTCTAGGGGAGAAGTCTAAGACTCGTCACAACTAGGTTAACTAAACATTATCGTACACAAAAAAAGTTGGGTTGTAGTTTACAGTTAGATTATACACACTTGGACTATGTCTCTAGCAGTTGCCTATCCCGGGATCCCTGCAAAGAGACACGATTGGATATCACCTAGGGGTTCTTGCTACGGCACTCTACCTTAAATGATCATCTTCACGGTACACGCATGTGCCAAGCCACGCCCATTTTATTTGATACTTTGGCAGACATGGCAAAATTGGTGTTAATGTCTTGCTGGCACGGTGGCAGAAATGCTTATAGGGACTAGCAATCTTTTAGTTTATTCCAACACTTCAACACCATCTCACTACAACACCCTTCCAACACTTTCATTATTCCTTTTCTCCGTCCTGCCTAAGAGTATCTTCAATAGTTCATGTGTTACTTTGTTGGTAAAATTGTCTATGACATCGACCAATAACCCATCATACAATAGTTCGAATAGAGTATCTAAGTTGCCCAATAGAAGGTGGGAGAAAAGTATAAATTTACTCTCTATTAATTTATACCTTAGAACTTGTACAAAGATCTATTGGTTCAGGTGCATATATAAAACCTTGATTTCTTTCTTTGTTTATTTATGCACCACATCATTACATGTTCATTGTGATAAATGTTACCAGCAACCATCATATAACCATTAGAAATGACCTAAATATCCCATCAAAAGTACAACATTGCCACTGTTTTGTCTTCGAATTCTCCGCTCACATTAGTGGAGGTAACTAGTAGTTAGACTGTTGATTCAGGACGGTTCTAATCTCCCATCAAATGGCCATTTTCGTAGATGGTACGTGGTGTTAGAATAACAATATGGATTGACAAAAGATTATTTAGCAAAAGAGACTAGGAGTGTCTGAGAAAAATGATTCCAGTGCAATACTCTTTTCCATACTGACAAAAACTTCTAGATATCATTAACTATTTTTCTTCACTGCCACACATAGCCATGTATCTTTAGTACTACAAAAATGAAATGGCCAAAGAGACTAGTAGTTTTGGTAATTTGTCTTCGCAAGAAAAAAAGATGTTCTCCTGAAGTAGTTCAGTCCTGGAAGTTTATTCGCTTGATCGTTAGAACACCTTTTTAACGTAATTGGTCGCTAGAAATAAATAGTCTGTGTATGGGATATCCTTTCTCACATTTTAGAGATCCCCCCACTGAACGGTCAATTTTTTATTGCATCATTTATTAGTTTGAGTATTTTTAGAAGCACTTCAATAGTTCATGTGTTGCTTTGTTGGTAAAATTGTCTATGATATCAACCAATAACCCATGACTATCTCTAAGTTGCCCAGTAGAAGGTAGGAGAAAAAAAAGTAAATTTGCTCTCTATTTATACCTCAGAGCTTGTGCAAAAATAATGGTTCATGTATACATATGGAACCTTGATTTCTTTTAAATTGTTTATTTCTGCGCCACATCATTATATGTGCCTTGTCATAAATGTTACCAGCAACCAGCGTATAACCATTGGAGATGACCCAAAGGTCTCATCAAAAGAACAGCAATGTAACTGTCGTGTCTTTTAGACATCGCTACTCACATTAGTGGAGGAAAATGCTAAGACAACTCTGTTGATTCTGGAAGGGTCTAGTATCCCATCAAATAGCCATTTTATACACCCGCAAAAAAATAGCCATTTTATAGATGGTCAGTTTTATTGGAATAAATATATGTGTGGATGTGACGCCCCCAATTCAATCGTACACTAATCATGCACGCAAACGTGTACGATCAAGATCAGGGACTCACGGGAAGATATCACAACACAACTCTAAAACATAAATAAGTCATACAAGCATCATAATACAAGACAGTGGCCTCGAGGGTTCGAATACAAGTGCTCGATCATAGACGAGTCAGCGGAAGCAACAATATATGAGTACAGACATAAGTTAAACAAGTTTGCCTTAAGAAGGCTAGCACAAACTGGGATACAGATCGAAAGAGGCGCAGGCCTCCTGCCTGGGATCCTCCTAAACTACTCCTGGTCGTCGTCAGCGGGCTGCACGTAGTAGTAGGCACCTCCAGTGTAGTAGGAGTCGTCGTCGACGGTGGCGTCTGGCTCCTGGACTCCAGCATCTGGTTGCAACAACCAGAAGAAAGGAAAGAGGGAAAAGGGGGAAGAAAGCAACCGTGAGTACTCATCCAAAGTACTCGCAAGCAAGGAGCTACACTACATATGCATGGGTATATGTGTAAAGGGCCATATCGGTGGACTGAACTGCAGAATGCCAGAATAAGAGGGGGATAGCTAATCCTGTCGAAGACTACGCTTCAGGCAGGCTCCGTCTTGCAGCATGTAGAAGAGAGTAGACTGAAGTCCTCCAAGTAGCATCGCATAGCAATAATCCTACCCCGCGATCCCCTCCTCGTCGCCCTGTTAGAGAGCGATCACCGGGTTGTATCTGGCACTTGGAAGGGTGTGTTTTATTAAGTATCTGGTTCTAGTTGTCATAAGGTTAAGGTACAACTCCAAGTCGTCCTGTTACCGAAGATCATGGCTATTCGAATAGATTAACTTCCCTGCAGGGGTGCACCACATAACCCAACACGCTCGATCTCATTTGGCCGGACACACTTTCCTGGGTCATGCCCGGCCGCGGAAGATCAACACGTCGCAGCCCCACCTAGGCCAACAGAGAGGTCAGCATGCCGGTCTAAATCTAAGCGCACAGGGGTCTGAGCCCATCGCCCTTAGCACACCTGCACGTCGCGAACGCGGCCGGAAGCAGACCTAGCCTAGCAGGCATTCCAGTCCAATCCGGCGCGCGCCACTCAGTCGCTGACGTCACGAAGGATTCGGCTGATACCACGACGTCGAGTGCCCATAACTTTCCCACGTAGTTGGTTAGTGCGTATAGACCAAATGGCCAGACTCAGATCAAATACCAAGATCTCGTTAAGTGTGTTAAGTATCCGCGAACGCCGACATGGCCAGGCCCACCCCTCTCCTAGGTGGTCTCAACCTGCCCTGTCGCTCCGCCACAAAGTAACAGTCGGGGGCCGTTGGGAACCCAGGCCCACCACTACCTGGGTGGAACCACCTGCCCCTTCAGCCCCCATCTCCGAACAGTATCACAGGTAATGTAACAGTGTAAAGTATATAGTATATGCCCGTGATCACCTCCCGAAGTGATCACGGCCCAGTAGTATAGCATGGCAGACGGACAAGAATGTAGGGCCACTGATGGAACACTAGCATCCTATACTAAGAAGTAGGATAGCAGGTAAGGGTAACAACTGTAGCAACAATGACAGGCTATGCATCAGAATAGGATTAATCCGAAAGCAGTAACATGCTACACTACTCTAATGCAAGCAGTATAGAGAAGGAATAGGCGATATCTGGTGATCAAGGGGGGGGGCTTGCCTGGTTGCTCTGGCAAGAAAAGGGTTCATCGTCGATGTAGTCGTACTCGGTGGCATCAGCGCCGGTCTCGGGGTCTACCGGGGAAGAAGAGGGGGGAAGAAATAGTAAATACGGAGCAAACAAAGCATCACAAAACATAACGAGGCAATACGCGGTGCTAGGTATGCCCTAACGCGGTAGGAAGTGATACCGACGAAGGGGGGAAACATCCGGGAAAGTATCCCCGGTGTTTTGTGTTTTCGGACAGATAAACCGAAGGTGAAATGTTGCAGGTTTGCTATGCCAGGGATGTGTGGCGGGCGAACGGGCTGCGTAACCGGATTCGTCTCGTTGTTCGAGCAACTTTCATGTACAAAGTTTTTCCATCCGAGCTACGGTTTATTTTATATTAATTTTAAAAGGTTTAATCAATTTTTAGAATTACTAAATTAATTTAATTCGAAAATTAATTAATGCATCAGCATGATGTCAGCAGTCAACGTTGACCGTTGACCTGGTCAACCTGACAGGTGGGTCCCACCTGTTAGGGACGGTTTAGCTAATTAACAGTAGTTATTTAGGTTAATTAACTATTAGGTTAACTAAACACAATTAATTAATTAATATTTGTATTTTTTTTAATTCCTTTTTTACATCTTTTTTTAAAACGTTCTCGCGGTGGGGCCCCTATGTCATAGGCCCCTAGGGGCCTAGCGGGCGTGCGGGGGCCCAGCCCGAACAGGCGCCGTTGCGGGAGCGAGCGCCGGTAGCGGGCGTCGGGCGGCGTAGGAGCAGCGGGGAGTGGCAAGGGTTGCGGGCGCGCTGGAGCAGACGAGCAGCGGAGCGTCGAGTAGGGGGCAGACGGCACGCGGCGACGGCGCGATGGAGCGAGGCGAAGGGTGCGGGCAGGCGCGGTTGCGCGCTGTGGCGCGGCGACGGACTAGCAGAGGCGAGGCTCGGTGCAGCGGGCGCGACGACAGCATGGCGCGCGTGGCTGCGGGGCGCGGCCTTCGGCGCAGCAAGGCGCCAAGTGCGGCGGCTAGGCGCGAGCAGAAGGGCTCATGCGGGTGCCGACGAGGAAAGGGCAGGAGGGAGGCAACCCACCGTGCGAGGCCGTGGCGGACAGGGTAGCGCACGAGGGAGGCGGCCAGGGTCGGCTGGGCGCGGAGTTGGGCGCGCAGGCGTGTCGTGCCCGGCAAACGGCGCTGGGCAAAGAGGAAAAAGGGGGAGGACGGCGGCTCACCGGGCCCTGCAGATGTGCGTACGCGGGCTCGGGGAGGAGGACGAGGACGAGCAAGGTTGAGGCAGCGGTGCTCCGGGGAGGTGGTCCGGCGAGGAGGAGGATGGGGAAGCGCGGCGCTTGGCGATCCGACGAGGACCAGGCGGCGGCGACGTGGTCCAACGACGAGATCTGGGGGGGCGGCGTCGGGCTTGCAGGGAGGGCGCCGTTGCCCCCCGATCCAGATCAGGGGAGAGGGAGGAGGGGGGTCGTGGGGGGAAGTGGGGGTAGCGGTTAGGGTTTTCCTGGGGGTGGGGGGCCATATAGGCGAGGCGCGGGATGGGCCGGCTGGCATGTGGATGGGTCGAGGCCCAGTGGGGGGGAAGGCCTTTTCTGTTTTTATCTCCTTTTGTTCTATTTTTGTTTATTATTCTTTTACTGTTTTCTGTTTTATTTTAGTTCCTCTTTTACTTTAGTTTTATAAACTATAAAAGTAGTCCCTAGTTTAGTGTTAGTAAATAGCTACTGCCACATAAGTTTGGGCAACAAAATAAAATAGTTTAATATTTTATTTATTGTAAAAGGCATTCAACTAATTTTTTTGCTACTCTTTAAAACATTTTAGAGTATTTACACTTTTATAAAAGTGTGGTTTCTCCACCATACTTACTTATGCATTACTTGGCTCACTCCGAACATCTTAGTTTTAATATTTGAAAACTTTTATTGTTTGCTTGATTTTGAATTTGAATTCGAACCGTTTTCGAACTAACGCGAGATTAGCAACAGTAATCGAGGTGACGTGGCATCATTAGCAGAGGGTTACTGTAGCTTAAATACCCGGGCGTCACAATTCTCCTCCACTACAAGAAATCTTGTCCCGAAATTTAAGAGGGGAGTGATGGGGAAGGAATTTGGTTACGAAATTCTAACGAGTCTTCTCGGTCTTGGTTGCTCTTCTCGAAGCGGTCGATCCATTACGTTGATGTCTCCATTTCTCTGCTTCATGTCATCATGATGAAGTCGTCCTTTTCTTTGGGAACTCCAACGTACTTACGAATAGGTAAGGGGCAGCTCGGCTACGATAGAATGCTTATGAGGGAAACAATCTGGGGTTAACCCATGAATGAGCATAATACTATCTCTCGAGTTGAACATATAAAATACATCGAGAGTAAGGTACGAAGGTACAATAAGAGGTTCCAAGCGGATAGATAGTTGCTCGAAGTCTGAACCAGAGTGAGAAAGGGGTTCAGAGCAGCGAGAGTAAGTATTGTGTCTGATACCAGAATAGAGCACTAGGAAGGTGGCCCGTGAATTAAATACGAAGCTAAGCGTGGGGAATAACCATTAGTAACAGGGTTGTACAGGAGAGTCAGGTTTCGATCCTTTGGAACTGTGGGTTATGGGCCCACCTTGTGGTTAAAAGTAGGAAAAGCGTTGATATCTTGCACGGTCATGATAGCAAGACATGTCAGAGGGTAGCCTATCAGTTATGTTGGCAACAATGTCGATACCAAGGGCGAGGGACGAAGAGAACCATTTTCCTGCTCGTCGAACGAGGCGGACCAATAGGCAAAGTTCTCGTCCATCGGTGGTTGCCAGAAGGTCATCAACAATAGTAACAGGGTCTTGCTGACAGAACTGTACACCGAGGGGTTTACATAAGTAGGAGAATATTACTGCTTAGAACATATAGATCACAAGAAAGTTTAATACAAATAATGGAAAGGAAAATATGATTATCAAAGTAAACAAAACAATGGAAAGGAAAATGTGTTTAAGCACATATTTCAGGGATATATCCTTCCCAAGGACAAGCGGGGCATGATATCCGTGGCAGGATACAATGAAGAAAACCTTTTAGATAAGGGCATAGAAATTTCATGACATTACCCATACAACGGTGTTTGGATAATTGAGCAAGAAACATTTAGCATTGGGCTTCAAATGTTCTTGTTGAAAAACGGAGTACCATAGACATGCTTCGAGATAGCATTCACATGGTCTTCAAGCAAATGTCGTACTTTGGATACGCGAAGGATTCATCAGGAACAACTTGTAGAGTAAGTCTTACAGTTTCCTCATGGAAGAATGGATAACATTGCTAAAGGGAACTATAACAATAGGGCCTCCGGCCAGGTGGGCTAGGTATGACATCACCTTACCGAGTCATATAAAGACCAATGTTATAACTCTTGGAAATATGTTCCAACCATCGTATTTGACCGAGGTTCAGATCCGATTGGTGTCAGGATACCTCCGACTTAGGATGCCAGAGAAGAAAAGGTGCAACACAAATTGACGAGATGTCAATGTAAGATTCTCGGGAAATGTACTATGGAAGCGAGTTTCGAAACAAGAGTTCATCATTAAACCAAGGAGAGGATGAGGAGGTGGCTGATTGACTCAGCGACAATTCATTGAGAGTTTCAAAAGATGGATTTCCACACTTATGTGTACAAGGAGACAACATTAGCTAGATCAAATGACTTGATGATGTATGCTCGAGGAAAACATACATAGTTAAACATTGGTTGAAATGTGCACCCGAAATATGGGCTAGGTAGCACGATCAATGTTCGAGTGATGATTCAATAAGCCATAGATGTAGAATGAAACTATAGACCAATAACTTCAAAGCAATGGGGTTGCTAGAAATTTAGAATTTACACATCACAGACCATTTGTTGGTATTCCGGTTGGAACACGGGGGCCATGAAAAGAATGGTGATGGTGTGAAGCATCACTTGCATCAATAATTCATAAGAGGTGGTGAAATTCTCACGACATACTTGACATAAAAGAAGGTAATATTCCAAGGTAAAGAAGAACAAACACTGGATAGCAAGGAACTCAAGGTATAACACCAAACATGAACAAGCTTGTGTTGGTGGGAAGGCAATAAAGTGGTCGATGATAACACAGATCATCAAGGGCAAGGATGGTATTTCTCATCATGAACTCAATTGATATCCTGGAAGAGCTCATAATGTTGATGATGACCACGACACATTTGTCGAGAGATTTCATGAAGATGTAATCAATCAGCGATGACATCAAGTCAAAGGAATGATGAAGCGGAAGGTTATTGGAACCATGGGTAGGACACAAACTTGAAATCAAGCTTGTTGTTCAAGGCAAACTGATATGACGAGGAAGATCGACGTAAGCTTAGCTCATCGTCGAAAATTTGTGCTCCAGGAAGGACCAGGTAGCACAGTTAGAAGTTTGCACGATAATGATATAGCCGATAAGGCTAGGAATGACTTGAAGGATTGTTAAACTCGTAAGCAACGAAAATTACTTAAGAGTTATTGAATCGGAGTGCGGAATCGATTCACTTATCGGTGTTCTCAGTCGACAAACAACCCAGAACCCATGAAGTGACAAAGACAAGGTAAGGTAGTACTTCATCAAAGTTTATAAGATGTAGTGCAATGGCAAGATATCCTCGAGATACCAAGGGTAATACTAGATGAAAGATCAAATTAAAGGTTGGACTGGTGTATTGATCCATAGAAGACAAGTGCTTAAACTTGCCCGAGAAATGGGATCAAAGAAGAACATATGGTCAGAACCACAATTGCAAAGGATCAATTCACCGATACCAATGGATATTATATCAAGGAAATGGTTATTATTACAAGAAGCTTCCATGATAGGATCTACATCGTGTCCATGGGCATGAACACAAGGTTCAAGGTCGACTCCCACTTCCTCAATCCATAACCTTCCATTCACCTCTCGTATTTTCGAAATTGACATTAGTTGTTGAAAGTTTTACCTGGTGCAATACCAGATAAGTATGACCCGTAAAATCTTTCGGGATCACACAGATTAAGGAAGGCATAGGTTCAACCCATCGGGGCATCGTGGAAACATATACCACAAGCTTCAATAGTAAATAGCACCAGCTCAAAAGCAGAGCATGGTTGGCCAAATCAAGGAATAGGATTTACCAAAGGAATTAGGTATCAGGGAAAGAACTTGCAAAGTGATTGAATATGAAGGACGTTATCGGATAAAATCCAACAGGGTTCTGATAGTCCATAAAGGATCTGATGTGAGTATCGGCACACAACCAGGGGAAGAATCAATGCAAAGACCTTGGATTATAGAAACAACTGAGTAATTTAGAGCTCAATTGCAAAGGAATTATGATTTACAAAGCGAAGGATCAGAAGCAGACGCTCTGATCAAGGATGGATAAGTTCATTAGACATAGGGGCACAATCAACGACAATTTGATTGGCGAGAACCAGCTCACGTTTAAAATGACGTCTGAGCCGGCAGGATGAATTCTAAGATCTGATTGAGGATTGCGAGCATTCGCAACAAATTAAATCAACGGACTCAAAATGATAATGACAAGAGATGCCAATAAGATTACGAGACTTATGGGATTAACCATAATGCAAGCAAGTAAGAATTTCAAGAGCAAGAGGATGCTCAGGATTTTTGGAAGATCGAATGGTATTTCGAAAACTTTTGTGAAACACATGAACAACTAGAAAAGAGCGGATACTCGATAAGTGTGAAGAATTATCCGTAAGGGTATTCATGAGGCAAGAACTGTAAAGCAATAAGCTCAAAGGATTCTTGGAACAACGGAGAGCGGTTCGGGGCATCTTGTATTAACAAGATCAACTTGGAATAAAATTAAGAACGACGGGTGTAAGTACTTATCCATAGGGATAAATCAGTGGTAGGGAATTGCAAAAGCAACGAGCACAAAGTCTCGAGAACACCGGAGAGTATCTTCGAAATCCTTCGGTGCACCAAGCAATCATCTGGAGTGAGGGCTCTCCGGGAGGAAGTAGTTACGAGAACCTAGAGTCAGAGTTAGTAAAATCATTTCACCCGAATAGAAGAGAGGTCAGAGTCCCAGAGTATAGGTCGAGGAATAAAAGATCCTAATACCACCCAATGGCGATGTGTGCCCGTAAGACACACAGCCATGTTAGTAAAAGTTTTGCAATGTCTAGACTCGACTTCGGCCAAGGAATTAGGAAGGGGGATTCCTACAGGCAGTCGGCTCTGATACCAACTTGTGACGCCCCCAATTCAATCGTACACTAATTATGCACGCAAACGTGTACGATCAAGATCAGGGACTCACGGGAAGATATCACAACACAACTCTAAAACATAAATAAGTCATACAAGCATCATAATACAAGCCAGTGGCCTCGAGGGCTCGAATACAAGTTCTCGATCATAGACGAGTCAGCGGAAGCAACAATATCTGAGCACAGACATAAGTTAAACAAGTTTGCCTTAAGAAGGCTAGCACAAACTGGGATACAGATCGAAAGAGGCGCAGGCCTCCTACCTGGGATCCTCCTAAACTACTCCTGGTCGTCGTCAGCGGGCTGCACGTAGTAGTAGGCACCTCCAGTGTAGTAGGAGTCTTCGTCGACGGTGGCGTCTGGCTCCTGGACTCCAGCATATGGTTGCGACAACCAGAAGAAAGGAAAGAGGGGAAAAGGGGGAAGAAAGCAACCGTGAGTACTCATCCAAATTACTCGCAAGCAAGGAGCTACACTACATATGCATGGGTATATGTGTAAAGGGCCATATCGGTGGACTGAACTGCAGAATGCCAGAATAAGAGGGGGATAGCTAATCCTGTCGAAGACTACGCTTCAGGCAGCCTCCGTCTTGCAGCATGTAGAAGAGAGTAGACTGAAGTCCTCCAAGTAGCATCGCATAGCAATAATCCTACCCGGCGATCCCCTCCTCATCGCCCTGTTAGAGAGCAATCACCGGGTTGTATCTGGCACTTGGAAGGGTGTGTTTTATTAAGTATCTAGTTCTAGTTGTCATAAGGTTAAGGTACAACTCCAAGTCGTCCTGTTACCGAAGATCACGGCTATTCGAATAGATTAACTTCCCTGCAGAGGTGCACCACATAACCCAACACGCTCGATCTTATTTGGCCGGACACACTTTCCTGGGTCATGCCCGGCCGCGGAAGATCAACACGTCGCAGCCCCACCTAGGCCAACAGAGAGGTCAGCACGCCGGTCTAAACCTAAGCGCACAGGGGTCTGGGCCCATCGCCCTTAGCACACCTGCACGTTGCGAATGCGGCCGGAAGCAGACCTAGCCTAGCAGGCGTTCCAGTCCAATCCGGCGCGCGCCACTCAGTCGCTGATGTCACGAAGGCTTCGGCTGATACCACGACGTCGAGTGCCCATAACTTTCCCACGTAGTTGGTTAGTGCGTATATACCAAATGGCCAGACTCAGATCAAATACCAAGATCTCGTTAAGCGTGTTAAGTATCCGCGAACGCCGAAAGGGCCAGGCCCACCCCTCTCCTAGGTGGTCTCAACCTGCCCTGTCGCTCCGCCACAAAGTAACAGTCGGGGGCCGTCGGGAACCCAGGCCCACCACTACCTGGGTGGAACCACCACCTGCCCCTTCAGCCCCCATCTCCAACAGTATCACAGTAATGTAACTGTGTAAAGTATATAGTATATGCCCGTGATCACCTCCCGAAGTGATCACGGCCCAGTAGTATAGCATGGCAGACGGACAAGAATGTAGGGCCACTGATGGAACACTAGCATCCTATACTAAGAAGTAGGATAGCAGGTAAGGGTAACAACTGTAGCAACAATGACAGGCTATGCATCAGAATAGGATTAATCCGAAAGCAGTAACATGCTACACTACTCTAATGCAAGCAGTATAGAGAAGGAATAGGCGATATCTGGTGATCAAGGGGGGGGGCTTGCCTGGTTGCTCTGGCAAGAAAAGGGTTCATCGTCGATGTAGTCGTACTCGGTGGCAGGCATCAGCGCCGGTCTCGGGGTCTACCGGGGAAGAAGAGGGGGGAAGAAACAGTAAATACAGAGCAAACAAAGCATCACAAAACATAACGAGGCAATACGCGGTGCTAGGTATGCCCTAACGCGGTAGGAAGTGATACCGACGAAGGGGGAAACATCCGGGAAAGTATCCCCGGTGTTTTGCGTTTTCGGACAGATAAACCGGAGGTGAAATGTTGCAGGTTCGCTATGTAGGGATGTGTGGCGGGCGAACGGGCTGCATAACCGAATTCGTCTCATCATTCTGAGCAACTTTCATGTACAAAGTTTTTCCATCCGAGCTACGGTTTATTTTATATTAATTTTAAAAGGTTTAATCAATTTTTAGAATTACTAAATTAATTTAATTCAAAAATTAATTAATGCATCAGCATGATGTCAGCAGTCAACGTTGACCGTTGACCTGGTCAACCTGACAACCCGTCAGGGACGGTTTAGCTAATTAACAGTAGTTATTTAGGTTAATTAACTATTAGGTTAACTAAACACAATTAATTAATTAATTAATTAATATTTGTATTTTTTAATTCCTTTTTTACATCTTTTTTTAAAACGTTCTCGGGGTGGGGCCCCTTTGTCATAGGCCCCTGGGGGCTTAGCGGGCGTGCGGTTCACGGGCGTGCGGGTGCCCAGCCCGAACAGGCGCCGTTGCGGGAGCTAGCGCCGGTAGCGGGCGTCGGGCGGCGTAGGAGCAGCGGGGAGTGGCAAGGGTTGCGGGCGCGCTGGAGCAGACGAGCAGCGGAGCGGCGAGTAGGGGGCAGGCGGCGCGCGGCGACGGCGACGGCGCGGTGGAGCGAGGCGAAGGGTGCGGGCAGGCGCGGTCGCGTGCTATGGCGCGGCGACGAACTAGCAGAGGCGAGGCTCGGTGCAGCGGGCGCGGCGACGGCATGGCGCGCGTGGCTGCGGGCGCGGCCTTCGGCGCAGCAAGGCGCCAAGTGCGGCGGCTAGGCGCGAGCAGAAGGGCTCGTGCCGGTGCCGGCGAGGAAAGGGCAGGAGGGAGGCGGCCCAATGTGCGAGGCCGTGGCGGACGGGGTAGCGCACGAGGGAGGCGGCCAGGGTCGGGTGGGCGCGGAGTTGGGCGCGCAGGCGTGTCGTGCGCGGCAAACGGCGCTGGGCAAAGAGGAAAAAGGGGGAGGACGGCGGCTCACAGGGCCCTGTAGATGTGCGTACGCGGGCTTGGGGAGGAGGACGAGGACGGGCGAGGTTCAGGCGGCGGTGCTCCGGGGAGGTGGTCCGGCGAGGAGGAGGATGGGGAAGCGCCGCGCTTGGCGATCCGACGAGGACCAGGCGGCGGCGACGTGGTCCAATGACGAGATCTGGGGGGCGCGGCGTCGGGCTTGCAGGGAGGTGACGTGGGGAGGCGACCGTTTTCGAACTAACACAAGATTAGCAACAGTAATCGAGGTGACGTGGCATCATTAGCAGAGGGTTACTGTAGCTTAAATACCCGGGCGTCACAGTGGACACACTGGGTTATTCGGCACAAAATTGATAGGGCCCGAAAGAGAACTGAGTCCATTACAATACTTCCTTCCATACTTCATGAAAACTTCTAGGCATCACCAAATGTTTTTCTTCCCTGCCGCACCTAACTGTGTATCTTTTATATTAAAAATACCAAATGGTCAGAGACACTACTAGATTTGATAATTCATCTTTGAAAGAAATAAAAAAATTCTTTCCTTGAAGTAGTTCACTCCTGGAAGGATGTTCGTTTGATCGTTAGGAACATATTTTAAGTGTGATTGGTCGCTAGAAATAAAAATTTTGTGTTTTTGTGTTATCTTTTTCCAAATTCTAGAGATCCTCCAACTGAACGGTCATTTTGTTATTGCATCACTCGTTAGTTGAGTATTTATAAGAGCATATCAATAGTTCATGTTTTACTTTGTTTGTAAATTGTCTATGACATCAACCAATAACCCATTATATACTCAAACAGTGTGTGTCTAAGTTATCCAATAGAAGGTAGGACAGAGAGTGTCTATGAGATCAACCAATAAAAATATAGTATGGTCTCTATATATACCTCAGATCTTGTGCAAAATTTATTGGTTCATGTACATATATATATATATATATACAACCAGGGTTTCTTTCTTCGTTTATTTCCACACCACATCACATCACTACATGTTTCTTGTGATAAATGTTCCCAACAACCATCATATAACCATTGGAGGTGACCTAAATGTCTTATGAAACGAACAAACACTGCCACTGATGTGTCTTTTCTACGGCGCCACTCACATTAGTGGAGGAAAATGATAATACGACTCTGTTGATTCTGAAACGCTCTAGTCTCCCATCAAATATCCATTTTATAGATGGTTTGTGTTATTAGAATGTAAAAACATGGAGAGAAAATGAGTTATCCGACACAAAATTGGGAGGGCCCGCAAGAAAACAAGTCCAGTGTAATATGCACTATGCACCAGGCTATATATGACCCTGGTTGCAGAACAAGCCCATGTGTATACACAAAGTTGCAGAACATGTTTTTTTTAGTACAAGCTAATTTTATCATCATTTTTTAAGCTAATCCCATGTGTATACACTAGTAGGAGTACACGACACCAAATTTGAGCAGGTCAGTATAACTTTTAGGAACAGGCCAAGATGCAGGCTAATCTTGTTGTCTTTTTGGTTGTGATCCAATCCCAACAGTGCACGTCTTCGTCACATGGTTCAATGAAGATATGCCACATGGTTCATCAGTATGAACTAATTTATCAATCGGACGTGGTTGATCGGTGATGTTGGGTACATTTCAACAATTTATGAGACAAGACATGTCACATGGTCCTGTAGTGATGAAGATGATAAGGGGAACTCGTGACATGTCATGTCCGGACTTCAACCAACGAGCCGCGAGTGAGAATTGATCATGTATACAACCACAGCACGGCTTCTCTCGACCAAAGATCTATAAATAGCGGCACTTGGTTGGCGCCATAATCTATCAAGCATCAAGATCAACCCGTGCCTACACTGAGAATGAGAGGCCCGAGGGTGGCGGCCATCCTGGCCATCGTACGTCCTGGCGGTGGCGCTCGCTACGGCGGCCCGCGCCCAGCAGTGCGGCTCGCAGGCCGGCGGCGCGACGTGCCCGAACTGCCTCTGCTGCAGCCGCTTCGGCTACTGTGGCAGCACCTCCGACTACTGCGGCGCTGGCTGCCAGAGCCAGTGCAGCGGCTGCGGCCCCACTCCTCCCGGACCCAGCCCCGGCGGGGGCGTGTCGTCCATCATCTCCAGGGACATCTTCCAGCAGTTCCTGCTCCACAGCAACCAGTGCACAGATGCCGGCGGGTTCTACACGTACGACGCATTCCTGGCCGCCGCCGCCGCGTTCCCGGCCTTCGGCACCACGGGGAGCACCGAGACGCGGAAGCAGGAGGTGGCGGCCTTCTTCGGGCAGACCTCCCACGAGACCACCGGCGGGTGGGCCACCGCCCCCGATGGCCCCTACTCCTGGGGCTACTGCTACAAGCGGGAGCTGGGCTCGCCGCCCGACTACTGCCAGCCGTCGTCGGAGTGGCCGTGCGCGCAAGGCAGGCAGTACTACGGCCGCGGCCCCATCATGCTGTCCTGGAACTACAACTACGGCCCCGCGGGGCGCGCCATCGGCGTGGACCTGCTCAACAACCCGGACCTGGTGGCCACGGATGCCACGGTGTCGTTCGAGACGGCGCTATGGTTCTGGATGACGCCGCAGGCAAACAAGCCGTCCTCCCACGCCGTGATCACGGGCCAGTGGACGCCAACGGCCGCTGACAACGCGGCGGGAAGAGTGCCCGGCTACGGCGTCATCACCAACATCATCAACGGGGGGCTCGAGTGCGGCAGGGGGCAGGACAGCCGTGTTGCCGACCGGATCGGGTTCTACCAGCGCTACTGCAACATCCTTGGCGTCGGCTACGGGAGCAACCTCGACTGCTACAACCAGAGGCCCTTCGTCGAGGGGCTTTTGATCCAGCAAGTAACGCAGTAACAACATACTACGATCTAAATCTAGCGTCAGTCCTCGATGCATGCCTGTGTGCATGTGATTACTGATAAATAATCTCGAGGAGTACTAGTCTATGAGTAAATAAATGGATGAATAAACTTGCCGTTGTTGTGTGTGAGCATCGCTCCACACGATCACAGGTCCTTACTACATGTCTTCCCGTGTACTGTATTTCATTTGCATAACTCAAACAAGAAGGTTATCTGGTCTCAAGCAAACAGCGAGAAATTCACGTGGATAACAGTTCTATCAACAGAGAATTAAACATTACAACAAAGGACTGGGAAACAGCACAATAATATGAAAATTACCTGACAGCAGTAACAGTACAAGTTGTGAAGTTTGAGGCAGCCTTCACAGGAAATCGAGGACATGGTGCAGCTCAAAAACAATTAAGCACAGCAAAGGCCTACCAAACGCCAAAGCAGCAATAGGAAATCTGCAGGACTTACAAAAGCGCTCCACAGCTGAGTGCAAATAATAAGAAGTTCCAATGGAAACATTAACATAACAATCCGGTCAACAACATCATCAACATAACAATCCGATCAACAACACATTATTAGGTACAATTGCAAATTCTCAACAACACAGTTACTGGGGAGTCACTCACAACATCTATCATACATAACAACTCAAGTTCAGCAGCAATTCATCGGCAAGCGCAGCAAATCCAATGCCTGTTCTGGCGACGCGGAAGGAAACAAGAACAGCAGCTAGGGTGATGTGCTTCTGCCTCGGCCAGCAGCGAGTTTTGGCTTCAGGGAGCAGTCTCCTTGTCCTTGTCACTAGTTTGCGGCTCGGTGGATATCGGCGAGTAGCCCGGTGCGGTGGGGGAGTAGCTTGCAGTGGGGCTGCACGCTCAAAAGTGATATCGTCAGAAGAGCTAACGACCAATGGTTGTGCTTCCATCAAGGGCAGATCGACGAGATAGATAAGCCTGATTACGCATTTAATTTAATTACCTGTAGTTTGGAGAAGTTGGGGTGTAATCTGGGCTAGGTCCTCCAGAGGTAGTGATCGGGCTGCAGCATGCAGGCAGTGAGTTAGGCAACCCATTGTATTTGTCACAGCATTAGGTGTTCTTTAAGTTGAAACAAGGAGGATGATCAACTGAAATTCGGCTCACCTTGCCGGGCTGTACGACGGGCTTGGTTGCGCATACGACGGTGAGGTGGGCGAGTAGGACGGTGAGGTCGGGCTGCAGAAACAGATATGCGCGCACAAATAAGCATAAATATTTTGCTTCGAGCATCAACCGATGATAGGGCCAGGGCTATCCACATTACGGAAAAGAAAAACTAAAAATGTATGAATAGAATACCACCAGAAAGTATATGAACAGAAGTTACAGAATTACCTGTAGTTTGGAGAAGTCTGACTGTACGGGCTCATCATCCTTGGGCTGCTTGGAGAATAGATATTTGAAGGACTGTACTTGGCCGAAGAAGGGCTGTAGCTCGGTGAAGTAGGGCTGTAGCTCGGTGACGTCGGGCAGTAACCAGGCGATGACGGACTGTATGCAGGTGATGTCGGGCTGTACGAGGGCGATGTCGGTCTGTATGAGGGCGACGTCGGGCTATAAGTTGGTGATGAAGGGCTGTATGAAGGAGATGTGGGGCTGTATGATGGCGATGTTGGGCTATAAGATGGTGAAGTCGGGCTGTATGAAGGAGATGTCGGACTATAAGATGGCGACGTTGGGTTATAAGATGGCGATGACGGGCTGTATGCCGGAGACGTCGGGCAGTATGCTGGAGAGGTCGGGCTGTATGCAGGAGATGTCGGGCAGTATGCCGGAGATGTTGGACTGTAGCTTGGCGAAGTGGGACAGTATGCCGGAGAGGTTGGACTGTAGCTAGGAGATGTGGGGCTGTAGCTCGGAGATGTGGGAGAGTATGATGGACTGGTTGGAGAGTATGATGG
Source organism: Triticum urartu (assembly GCF_003073215.2). Lineage (NCBI taxonomy): Eukaryota > Viridiplantae > Streptophyta > Magnoliopsida > Poales > Poaceae > Triticum > Triticum urartu. The sequence goes on along the minus strand of NC_053023.1, from coordinate 748,829,441 downwards.
ACTGCTCGGGCTGTAGGAAGGAGAGCCAGGAGTATATGATGGCGATGCAGGGCTGTAGCTGGGTGATGCGGGGCTGTATGACGGAGAAGTGGGGCTGTAGCTGTGTCCTGGCCCTGGGCTGAACACCGGAGAAGATGGACTGTAACCCCCAGAGGACGGGCTGTAGTTCGACGGCATGGGCGAGAACGCCATGCCGCCAACATACGGCGAGAACTGAGCATCTGTGAGGGGGGAAGCCCGGAAATTCGGGCTCAGCAATGGAGACATCATTCCATCATGGTACGGTGTCCCGGAGGGTGAACGCGCCGGTGTGACACCATAGTCCAGAGTGTCAATATAGCTCGGGAGTTGGAGCTCAATGGCCTGCTTCAGCATCTGGTCATTCAGATACAATCCACACCCTCCTGTACCAATAGGAGCAAGCTGGCCAAGCATAATGTTCTCTGTGACACCTCTCAGGTAATCAGATTCAGCATATACAGCAGCATCAAGCAGGATATCCACCGTCTCTTCAAAAGAACATCTCATGAGAGGCCCTGTGTCGTTACGATTTATGCCGTGCCTGGTAATCGCCATCAGGTGACCTCTGTATGTCATCGTATCGCAGAGAATGGCCAGATGACGGTAGTTCACATAAGACCCATCAAAAGATATCACCACCCTCAACTCATCCAAGAGAGACCTGCGGACAGCCTCGATGCCAAGAACCTCAATCACTTCAATCAAATGATTACTTGTTGTCCTAGAAGGATCAACGTCCTCATGACACATGACGGCCAAGAGGTTTACACCTTCTGTATCAAGCATCCACTCCTCTTCTCCTTTGAAACCTTCCTTCTCATCAAATTTATTAACCTTCCCCTTTTTGATGAAGACCTTGTTAATATCTGGAATGCCTCGAAGGGCCATCTCAGTCAACATGTTCCCCTCAATCTTCTTGAGGAAGACATCGTCCTCGGCAGATTCACCCTGTGCCTCTCCTCCTTTTGGAGGAGCTTCATCATTTGCGATGCGGACACGAAGGATGAGCTTATCTGCGTTGTCGTCGTTGAATATGCATGACAAGTCATCATCAAACTCATGATTGATCTTCTCTGCAATATCAGCCATGCTCAACTTCTTATCAACCATCATCTCGCGGTTCAGTTCAATACGCAGCAGCCAAGGAGACATCTTATCCGGGTCAACATCCTCATCAGGCATCTCATAGTATGACCTGACAAAGTCCACATCCTCAGGAATGAGGGTTCCTAGAGGATCAGGATCATACCATATCTCAGTGGCATGGGTCACACTACGTAGCGTGGTGTACTCCAAGGCACACTGGACATTCTTGGCCGATTCTTTCCTGCTGTTCACCCCAGGCTTTAGGAAGACAGACAGAGATGGAGTCTTTATCTTCTTGGCGACGTTGATGATCTCTCTTAATCTGGGAACACCAAGGGTAACATTCTTAGCACTAACACCAGCATAATGGAAAGTATTCAGCGTCATCTGAGTTGCCGGTTCTCCAATGGACTGTGCAGCCACACATCCAATCATTTCACCAGGAGCCACCAAAGACTGGAGGAATCTCGATTCAATCTCACCAATGACCCATTCGAATGATTCCTTCGTAAGCCTGTATTCTTTCAAGACCCTCTTGCTAGCAAATGTGCTGCGAAGCAGGATATTGAATAGCAGAGTAGCATTTTTCTGAGCCTCAATGCTCATGGCGTCGTCGCCGGGGACAACCTTGAGTCTTTCTTGCAGCTTATCAATCGCTTCCACGATTTCCATTGGGTGCATGTCAGAAGGTTTTCTTAGATCAATCTTGAAAGTCTTCTGAGCATTCCAGATAAGCCGCTTGAGGTTGACAGGCATAGGCCATGTACCCTCGCCAGTTGTGGTAATTTCTTGCCCAAGTTGTAATCTGTCAACTTCCAATTTCTGAAGCTCTGCCTCAAACACATTTCTGAATTCACGAATGGTCTTCAAATCCTCAACATGGTCAGGCAGCATGTAATTAGGCTTCCAGTTCATATCATTCAGTTCATAACGGAACACATTATCAAACTCATCCTTTTTCATCTTCAGGGAGTCCAGTTTCTGGGATTCAATCCAAACAGCATCCATGCCGTCTTCTCCATACAAGAATTGAATGACATCACCCAAAGAGTTTCTAACGGTACCGTCATATTTAACCATGATGTCTTCCATAGCCTTCACGAGCCTGCGCTGAATATACCCAGTCTCGGAAGTTTTCACAGCAGTATCAATCAAACCTTCTCTACCACCCATAGCATGGAAGAAAAATTCCTGTGGTGTCAAGCCTCGAAGATAAGAGTTCTCCACAAATCCACGGCTTTCAGGGCCGTAGTCATCTTTTGTGAAGTGGGGCAATGTACGATCAACAAAACCAAATGGAATCCGTTTGCCCTCAACATTCTGCTGTCCGACACAAGCAGTCATTTGTGAAATATTAATGAAACTGCCTTTTGAGCCTGCAGTAACCATAGCTTTCAAATTGTTGCTCTCGGACAAACTCTTCTGGGCACTACTGCCAGATTCATCACGAGCCTTGTTAAGAACCTAGCATGAGAAACAGATATGTCAAAACAAGTATGTCAAGAAAGTTATTTATCGCAAACTCCTATTTTCCCAGATGAAAGAACCAAACAAGGATATTCAGCTATTGTACCTGATTTACTCTATTTTCAAATGATTCCATCATCGTGCGTCCTGGCTCAGGTTCCAGCTCCTTCTCTTGTGCTTGCTTAATAAGCCCATTCACTTCAATCTTGGCGTTTGCGATTGTCTCATTAATTTTTTCCATAGTATCTGCGTCTGCAATTGTATCCCCGATCCCAATACTGAAACCATTTTGCAGAAGCCAGTAGTTGACCAGCCACTGTGTATGACCCAAGAACTTCCGTGCCGCATCTGGACCTACCTCTTCCCTGCAAACAGTTAAACCAAAATTATTTAGCAGAGGAGAACATGTTTGCTAAAATCTGCAATGTACCTTTTATTACTTACCAAATAACATGAATAAGACTTCCACTTGATGCCCCAAGTGTTTTTTTGCAAAGTGTACCAGATAGAAGCTCTCCCTTCTCTATCCGGACCACAGTATCACCAGGAGTTGTAAATCCATTTTCTGTTTCAGCGTGCCAGGCTGAAAATCTAATTAAATTAATTAACTTGGGAATGATCAAGTTGAAAACTTGTTTGCCAGTCCAAATCGGCCTTGGTTTCAAAATGGTAGGGGCTGAGATCTTCCCATCAAAATCTTCCCACCACATTAAGATGTTCATAAATACATCCTGGGAGAAATTTTCAGCACAGTAAGCTACAAAACCACACGCACAGTACTATTTAAGGTGTTTAAGGAAAGTATTATTGTTAACCTTTTCAATGAGAGTATCCCTTTTGGTCATTTTTCGACACCCAAGAAGTGTGTCCTGGACAATACCCATGACAGGTCTATTTGCTTGAGGTGACACAATACATTTCGGCACCATCATCAACTCTAAAACTTCAGCTCTGGTCTCAAATGACTGAGGAACATGCATATTCATTTCATCCCCATCAAAATCAGCATTGTACGGTGAAGTGACAGACAAGTTCAGGCGAAAAGTCGAGTAGGGCATAATTTTAATGCGATGGCCCATGATAGACATTTTGTGGAGACTGGGTTGCCGGTTGAAAAGAACAAAATCTCCATCATTAAGGTGCCTTTCCACCTGAGAAGTCAAGCGCAAATTGGGTGAGCTAGAACAAAAAAGCGAAATTTTGTGATGCCACAGTAAAACAATAGATGATGCAACGATGTCGGTACTAACCTTGTAACCAAGCTCCAAATGCTGGTCGCTACTTTTCTTCACATAGCGAAGATCCAGCCTCTGGCCATCTTCCCTAATAATGTACTTCGCTCCTGTCTTGCCTGGGGGAGGGTGAGGTCCATATTCAACTAGTTCTTTCAACCTGGTATACTCAGATTTGGACATTACTTATCAAATATCAATGCAGAAGAGCAATTACACAAGATGCCTTAATAGCAGCAAATTAGTTTACCTCTCAATGTTGTATGGAGTGACAGTTTCTGGGTATGTCAGATTCAAAGCAATACTCCATGGCACCCCCAATTGATCAATGTTGATATTCGGATCTGGTGTGATGACGGTACGAGCTGAGAAATCAACACGCTTCCCCATTAAATTTCCTCTAATCCGGCCTTCTTTTGCTTTCAGCCTGCTGCAAATCGACTTAATAGGCCTTCCAGAACGCTGAGTGGCCTGAATATTTTCAACAAAAAATATTCAGAACAATTTATCCATTACTGCATTTTTAGGTGAAACAAGTGGGGGAAAAATATTCGTTAATGCTTAATACAGGAAGTGGACTTATGGACTACTCACCCTTGGTTGTCCAGGAAGATCATTATCGAAGTATGTTGCAATGTGAAACTGCAACAGCTGAGCAAACTCTGTTATAATGTGAGCTGGGGCTCCATTTCTCTCTTGCCTCCTCAAATTCTCATTATGTCGAATTATCATCGCTAATTGATGAGTCAAATCATCCTGTCAAAACAGAAGCAACAACAAGATAAACAGTTAGTAAAAGGGCACCCTGTGAACCAACCATTGGATTCGTAATAATTTTAGTAGTACTGGGCTAACCTCGCTTCTGGAGGAAGTATCCATCATGACAGATGGTCTCACAGGGGGCGGAGGAATTGGGAGGACTTGCAGTATCATCCAATCAGGACGAGCAAATTCAGGGTTCAGGCCCAATAAAAGACAGTCCTCGTCACTTATACGCTTGAGAACATTAAGGACCTGTCCCAACAAACCATGATGTGATCCATATGGTTAAATGAAAATTCTTAATTAGAACCTACTGAATTGAGCAAAGATAATGTAAATACCCTCTCGGCGGAGAGAATTTGCTTTCGCTCCACTGGTTCCGGGAGTTGATCTTGCTCATCATTTTTCTTCTTTGTTGTTTTAAACTCTGCAACCATCTTCATACCATCAACTGTGATATTTGGCTGCTGAGCCCCACAACCACCTTTTTTCTTCACTGGCTCTTCAGTGTCCTGCTGATCCTGACCCTCAAGGTCTTCACCCCCAGAGCAAACCTTTTTGCTCTTGCAAGCATCATAAATTCTTCTTAACCTATTTTTGGGGTTCTTGATTTTCAGAGCCTGCTGGAACTTGGTATCTTCCTGCAAGATATATATCACTGATAAGTAACATGCCAAATCAGTGCGCACAACAATAAATGGTCCATTATTGAGTTAAACCATAAATTTGTTTCTTATTCGGCTCCGTGGTGCTGATTAGAATGTTGGTCTCCAGGTCCATAAAAAAGATGCAAGAAGTCTAAAGCAGTCGCATCTACAGCTCATCATACCCAACACAAATGATTCTAGCTATATCTCAAAATTACCATGTTGGTTGAGAAGAGGTGCAAAATTGGACAAACATAGATATGGTGAGAACTAAGATTGCTATGATTTGGGTGTAGCTTGTCTGGCACATCAGAGACCCTTCCTTTCAGTTAGGCTAGATATGCACCAACCAATAACCAGTAAAATGCACAGGTCTTAAAAAGGAAACCTAACCTACAGAAGGGTCATTCGGTTTGGATAGATATATGCATCAACCAGCAACCAGTAAGATGCACAGCTCTTAAAAACGAAACCAGACCGGCAGAAGGGTCAAGAAGATGTTGGCAGTACCTCGTCCGCGAGGATCTTGGAGCAATTGAAGCACACGCAGCGCATTACGGAGAGCACGGTCTTGATGAAGCCGATATGGAACATGGGCTTCGCAAGCTCGAGGTGGCCAAAGTGGCCCGGGCACTCGGCCATCCCAGCCATACATGTGTCGCACTTGAGTTTCCGGTCAATGGTGCCCAAACGGGGGTCGCTCAGACCCCCGGACTTCACCTTGCCCCTCTCCGTAGTCTCCGCGTGCTCTATCATGACCACTGACATTTGTCTCTGCAAATAAGGAAAGCAACAAAAGAATTCTCAGTCAGATCCATTCCTAAAATGGTGCACATTTCCATATCGACCCGCCATAATTACAAAAACGGTCACCGGTACCGTTAAACCGTTACAAAATAACGGTTGTCGGACATTTGAACCGAATAAATCGTCATACTGTCAAATCCATCTTATTAATTACTAGATCTAAGTAAGAGAAAAGCAACATCTGTGTGCGACTTTTATTCAAGAGAACTTATACACTGAACAACAACCTAATCAAAAGCAAACTGTAAAATCAAGTGTGAAGATAATACACAAATCTATGCAAACTGTGCCTCAGAGAGTTCAAGCAAACACGTCATAGGCCAATAAGAACATCGATTAGCACTTTGTTGGATCGGGCAGTCAAGACTTTTGATGTATAAGAGAATTTCAACTCGACCTAATATCAATCCTACCACAACTTACTCAGAACGAACCATAGACTTACAAGTTACACGGCCATGTATTCTGCTCCGCCCGAAATTCTCTCTCGACTAATTCCCCGTGTTAGCAAAAACCAAACAACAACCACAGATATGTTCACCGTGCCAAACCCAAAACCCTAGGTATCCGTCAGATCGACCAAACTCGCTACCCAAGCACCAAAAAAAGCCGAATCTACAACCATCCGGGAGTGGGAACTGCACGAGATCCGACTCCGACTCCACGCAGGGAGTGCAGATCAGAGGAGATGAAGGACGGATCCAAGATCAAGATGAAGGAACGCGGTGGGTGGGGGTGGGGTGTGGGGGATTACGATCTCGTCGGGGCTGAGCACGCCGAACTGGACGAGCTTGACCTTGGCCACCTCGGCCGGCGAGTGCGGGAACCGCGCGTCCATCGCGGCCCCACGTCGTCGGCGGCGCCGGCGCCGACAAGATCGATCTCGGACCACCGACGCTCCGCTCGAGTCGGCGAAAGGGGATCGGCCTGGGGCAATGTGCGTCTGGGGAAGAGGGTGGGGGGTCGGGGTCTATTTATAGACGTATCCTGCGCCGGGCCGGCTACCGTGAGCCGGAGCAAATGAGGGTTTTTTTCTAGGACAGAAATGAGGCTTCTTCAGTGGGGATATCTTTTTCCCTGGTGGGCTTTTTTTCTTCTTGACGAACCTGTGATGCAGTTTATCGAGTCTTTTTCATTTTTGAATATCTTTTTTTCAAAAAAAATTAGTTGTCATGGTTCCATTTTGATATGCGTGCGTATTCATCGCATAATAATGGGGTGCCCGTATAGCTACTCGTTTGGTCGTGAACTTGTGGTTTACTATTTCAGACCGCATGGAGAGCACCTCTACATGGTGGGCGTTGAATAAGGTCATTGCGTGATAATTAATTTCATCGCTTGCTTGTCGGATCAATCCATCTGAGTTTGTCGGTCGGTGGCAGAAAACCCTTGACCTAGCCATCCTCGCCAGTCATCTCCTTTTACCATGCTCACATGGTGTCCACTCCAGATTACGCCCCTGTCTCCTCGGCATTGTCGTTTCTACACAACTTTTGGGTGGCATATCAAATAAATGATCAAAAACTTGGTCGTAACTTTTGGGACTGGGAACTGCACGAGATCCAACTCTGACTCCATGCAGGGAGAGCAAATTAGAGGAGATGAAGGACGAATCTGAGATGAACAAACGCGGTGTGTAGGGGTGTTGGGGATTACGATCTCGTCGGAGTTGAGGACGCCGAACTGGACGAGCTGCACCTTGGCCACCTCGGCCGGCGAATGCGGGAACCGCGCGTCCATCGCGCTCCTACGTCGTCAGTGCCGCCACCTACACCGACAAGATCGATCTTGAACCGCCTCTGCTCTAGTCCGCGAAAGGGTATCGGCATGGGACAGGTGCGTCTAGGGAAGAGGGTGGGTGTCGGGCTTTATTTATAGACCTAACCTGCGTCGTTGGGCGGGCTACCGCGAGCCGGGGGAAGTGAGGTTTTCTTCAATGGGAATATCTTTTTTCTTGATGGGCTTTTTTTATTGTTGACTTTACTTATGGTTTGATGTTTTTTTTTAGTTCTCGTGGTTTCATTTTTAATGAGATAGAACCGAGGGAGGGTCCCTGTTTATAAAAAAAATAATGAGGTTCCTTTTCTGTGGGAATACCACGCAAACGCAGATGCTCACACGTGCATATGTACTCATTGCATAACGATGGAGTTCCCGTATAGCTGCTCGTATGGTCGTGAACTTGTGGTTTGCTATTTCAGACTGCGTCGAGAGCATCTCTACATGGTGGGTGTTGAATAAGGTTGTTGCTTGGTAATTAATTTCAACGCTTGGTTGTCGGATCAATCAATGTGAGTTTGTCGTTTGGTGGCAAAAAACCTGGTACCATCCATGCGATAAATTATTCCATTGACCTAGCCACCTGTGACGCCCCCGATTTAATCGTACACTAATCATACATGCAAACGTGTACGATCAAGATCAGGGACTCACGGAAGATATCACAACACAACTCTACAAATAAAAATAAGTCATACAAGCATCATATTACAAGCCAGGGGCCTCGAAGGCTCGAATACAAGAGCTCGATCATAGACGAGTCAGCTGAAGCAACAATATCTGAGTACAGACATAAGTTAAACAAGTCTGCCTTAAGAAGGCTAGCACAAACTGGGATACAGATCGAAAGAGACGTAGGCCTCCTGCCTGGGATCCTCCTAACTACTCCAGGTCGTCATCAGCGGGCATCACGTAGTAGTAGGCACCTCCGGTGTAGTAGGAGTCGTCGTCGAAGGTGGCGTCTGGCTCCTGGGCTCCAGCATCTGGTTGCGACAACCAGGTAGAAGGGATAGGGGAAAAGGAGGGAGAAAGCAACCGTGAGTACTCATCCAAAGTACTCGCAAGCAAGGAGCTACACTACATATGCATGGGTATCAAATGGAATAATGGTACCATATGTGGACTGAACTGCAGAATGCCAGAATAAGAGGGGGATAACTAATCCTTTCGAAGACTACGCTTCTGGCAGCCTCCGTCTTGCAACATGTAGAAGAGAGTAAACTAAAGTCCTCCAAGTAGCATCGCATAGCATAACCCTAACCGATGATCCTCCCCTCGTCGCCCTGTGAGAGAGCGATCACCGGTTGTATCTGGCACTTGGAAGGGTGTGTTTTATTTAGTATCCGGTTCTAGTTGTCATAAGGTCAAGGTACAACTCCAAGTCGTCCTGTTACCGAAGATCACGGCTATTCGAATAGATTAACTTCCCTGTAGGGGTGCACCACATAACCCAACACGCTCGATCCCATTTGGCCGGACACACTTTCCTGGGTCATGCCCGGCCTCGGAAGATCAACACGTCGCAGCCCCACCTAGACACAACAGAGAGGCCAGCACGCCGGTCTAAACCTAAGCGCACAGGGGTCTGGGCCCATCGCCCATAGCACACCTGCACGTTGCGTACGCAGCCGGAGAGCAGACCTAGCAACCTCCATTACAAAGGAAGTCACGTTACGCGGTCCAACCCGGCGCGCGCCGCTTAGTCGCTGGCGTCACGAAGTGCTTCGGCTGATACCACGACGTCGAGTGCCCATAACTGTCCCCGCGTAGATGGTTAGTGCGTATAAGCCAGTGGCCAGACTCAGATCAAATACCAAGATCTCGTTAAACGTGTTAAGTATCCACGAACGCCGACTAGGGCCAGGCCCACCTCTCTCCTAGGTGGTCTCAACCTGCCCTGTCGCTCCGCCTCAAGTAACAGTCGGGGGCCGTCGGGAACCCAGGCCCACCTCTACCGGGATGGAGCCACCTGCCCCTTCAGCCCCCATCTCCGAACAGTATCACAGGTAATGTAACTGTGTAAAGTATATCGTATATGCCCGTGATCACCTCCCGAAGTGATCACAGCGCAGTAGAATAGCATGGCAGACGGACAAGAGTGTAGGGCCACTGATGGAACACTAGCATCCTATACTAAGCAATAGGATAGCAGGTAATGGTAACAACAGTAGTAGCAAGGACAGGCTATGCATCAGGATAGGAATAACAGAAAGCAGTAACATGCTACACTACTCTAATGCAAGCAGTATAGAGAAGAGTAGGCGATATCTGGTGATCAAAGGGGGGGCTTGCCTGGTTGCTCTGGCAAGAGAGAGTGGTCGTCAACACCGTAGTCGTACTGGGTAGCAACGGCGTCGGTCTCGGTGTCTAGCGAGAGAAGAGGGGGAAGAAACAATAAATATAATGCAAACAAATGCATGACGATGCATGACATGACAAAGCGTGATGCTAGGTGTGCCCTAACGCAGTACAAGGTGGTACCGGTGAAGGGGGGGAAACATCCGGGAAATTATCCCCGGTGTTTCGCGTTTTGGACAGACGAACCGGAGGGGGAAAGTTGCGTGTTTGCTATGCTAGGGATGCGTGGTGGATGAACGGGCTGCGTAATCGAATTCGTCTCGTCGTTCTGAGCAACTTTCATGTACAAAGTATTTTCATCCGAGTAACGGATTAAAAGGTATGATTTTCTATGGATTTTACTAATTTCTGAAATTATTTTTAATTCGAAAATAATTGCTAAATTGCTAGGCGCACCCAGCACAGTGTACACAAAAGTGTACCCAGTGACTGACAGGTGGGCCAGAGGGACCCAGTTGACCAGTCAACATTTGACTGGTCAACAGGGCTGGGACCCCCGTGTCATTGACTCTTTTAGTTAATTAGGGATTAGGCTAATCAAACTAATATTTAATTAAACTAACAGATTAATTAGATCAATTAACTAGGATTAATTAACTTAATTAATTAATTAATTAATTAAGTTTATTTATTTTTAATTATTATTATTATTATTTTTAAATCCTCTTTTTTTCCTGGGCGGGGGCCCCGTTCGTCATAGGGCCAGGGGGCCGTTGCGGGTTAGCAGGCGCCTGTGCAAGCGTGAGCCCGACTGGGCACTGGGCAAGGCCAGCCGCGGGGTGGGGCTCGGCGTTTGGCGCCGGCGAGGCACGGCCGGCCGGAGTGGCGTAGGGCGGCGGAGCCATGCAGCAGCGGGAGTAGCGGCGGGAGTAGGCACGGGCGGGCGCGGTGGCTGCGCACGGCGACGAGCGCGCGCGGGGCCTGCGGCCGAGACCTTGGTCGATGCGGCGATGGCGAAAACGGCAAGGGCGGGCGCGCGCGGAGGACGGGGGGGAAGGAGGCGTGCGGGGACGAGCTGCCGCCGGCGGGTGCGGCGTGCTTGCGGACGGCGGCAGGCAGCAGTGCAGCGGCGGGCAGAGGCGAGCAGCAGGGCCGAGACGCGCGGCGAGCACGTGCGCGCGCGGCGACGCCGGAGCGACACGGTGACCGAGTGAGGTCGCGAGAGAGAGGAGGAGGAGGAAGGGCGCGCGCTCACAGCGGGGGAGTACGGACCGGGCAATGGGGCGCGGGGAGCGACGCGGGGAGGAGGACGAGGAGGCTCGGCGTGGGGAGGAGACGGGGAGGCGACGGTGAGGAGGAGGACGACGAGGTGGCGGCGTCCTGGCGTGGGGGGAGGCGAGCTCCGGGCGCGGGGTGGCGCCGAGCGGCGTCGGCCTCCTCTGGATCCCGATCCAGATCGGGAGAGAGGAGGGGGGCGTCGTGGGGAGAGCGGGGGTGGGGGTAGGTTGGGGTTTGGGTGGGGGGGGGGATTAGTAGGCTAGGGCGCGGGGTGGGCCGGCCCATTCGGGCGGCTGGGACCAGCTGGGTCACCGGCTGGGCCGAGGTCCAGTTGGCCACGAGGCCCTTTTTTTTGTTTGTTTGTTTTGTTTTCTTTTTCTTTTTCTTATTTTTCTTTTCTGTTTTCTTTTAGCTCCTAATTATTTTAGTTTCTTTAAAATACCAAGTTAGCACCTAAATTAGTGTCATCAAAATAGGCCACTGCCAAACCTAGTTGGACCCAAAATAAATTAGTTTAATATATTTTTTTATTTTTCAAAAGCAATTAAATTGTTATTTTAGCCACTGTTTTTAAATAGTTTAGGGCATTTAAACACTTTGTAAAAGGTTGGTTCCACCACCAAAACTAGTTAGGGATTATTTGCCACATGATGAACATTTTAGTTTTGATATTTGAAAACTTTTATTGTTTGCTTGATTTTGACTTTGAATTTGAATCGGTTTCGAACTAACGCGGGATTAGCAACAGTAATCGTGGTGACATGGCATCATTACCAGAGGGTTACTGTAGCTTGATTAACCGGGCGTCACAATTCTCCTCCACTACAAGAAATCTCGTCCCGAGATTTAAGAGAGGAGTACGGGAAAGATGTGGCTACGGAATTCTATCGAGTCTTCTCGGTCTTGGTTGCTCTGCTCGGAGAGGTCGATCCTTTACATCGACGCCTTCAATCCTCATGCTTCAGGTCATCATCAGGAAGTCATCATTCTTTTCTTCGGGAATCCCAACATACTTACAAATAGGTAAGCGGCAGCTCGGCTACGAGAGCATGCTTACGAGGGAAACAATCTGGGGTTAACCATGATTGAGCATAAGATTATCTCTCGAGTTAAACATATAAAATACATCGAGAGTACAATACGAAGGTACAATGTGAGGGTCCAAGCAGATAGATAGCTGCTCAAAGTCTGAACCAGAGTGAGAAAAGGGTTCAGAGCGGCGAGAGTAAGCATTGCATCTGATACCAGAATAGAGCAGTAGGAAGGTGGCTCGCGAATTACCTACGAAGCCAAGCATAAGGGATAACTTTGAAGCAGGGATGTACAGGAGAGTCAGGTTTCGATCATGTGGAACTGTGGTTTATGGGCCCACCATTTGGGTTAAAAGTAGGAAGGGCGGTGACGTCTTGCACGATCATGTAAGCAAGGTATGTCAGAGGATAGCCTATCATTTATGTCAGCAACAACATCCGTACCAAGGGCGAGGGACAAAGAGAACCATTTTCCTGCTCGTTGAACGAGACGGGCCAATAGGCAAAGTTCTCATCCATCGGTGGCTACCGGAATGCCATAAACAATAGTAACAGGGTCTTGCTGACAGAATCGTACACCGATGTGTTTACATGAGTAGAAGAACCTTACTGTTTAGATCATATAGATCACAAGAAAGGTTAAACAAACCAATGGAAAGGAAAATGTGATCCTCAGGTTAAACAGAACAATGGAAAGGAAAAATGTGTTTAAACACATCTTTCAGGGGTATATCCTTCCCAAGGACAAGCAGAGCATGATATCCATGATAGGATATAACGTAGAAAAGCTCTTTAGGTAAGGGAGAGAAATTTCATGACATTACCCATACAGCGGTGTTTGGATAATTTAGCAGGAAACATTTAGCATTGGCTTCAAATGTCCTTGTTGACAATCGGAGTACCACAAACATGCTTCGAGATAGCATTACATGGTCTTCAAGCAAGTTCAGACTTTGGAAACAAAAAGGGTCCATCAGGAAGAACTTATAGAATAAGTCTTACAATTTCCTCATGGAAGAAAGGATAGCCTGGCTGAAAAGGGAAACTATAACAATTGGGCCTCCGGCTAGGTGTGCTAGGCATGACATCACCTTACCGGGTCACATAAGGACCATTGTTGTAACTCTTGGAAATATGTTCCAACCATCATATCTGACCTAGATTCAGATCTGATTAGTGCCAGGATACCTCCGACTTAGTAAGCCTGAGAAGAAAAGGTGCAACACAATTGACGAGATGACAATGTAAGATTCTCGAGAAATGAACTATGAAGTGATTTCCGTTAACAAGAGTTCATCATTAATCCAAGGAGAGGACAAGGAGGTGTCTGGTGAACTCAATGGCAATTCATCGAGATTTCCAAAAGATGGATTTCCACAATTAAGTGAACAAGGAGATAACATTTGTCAGATCAAATGATATAAGGAAGTATGCTCACGGAAAACATACACAATTAAACATTGGTTGAAAGGTGCGCCCAAAATATGGGTTGGGTTGCACGACCAATGTCAGAATGGTGATTCAATAAGCAATAGTCTAAGAACGAACGACCGACCATTAACTTCAAAGCAATAGGGTTGCTAGAAGTGCAGAATCCAAACAACACCGTTCACTTGTTGGTACCCCGGTTGGAATCAACACGAGGACCAAGAAAGAATGGTGATGGTGAGAAGTATCACGATACCAAGAAATCTTAAGAGGTGGTGAAATTCTCACAACATTCTTGACATAAAAGATGGCAATACTCCAAGGTAAAGGAGAACAAATGCTGGATAGTAAGGATCTCAAGGTATAACACAAAACATGAACAAGTTTGTGTTGAACGGAAGGCAATCGAGTGGTCGATGATAACACAAATCATCGAGGGCAAGGATGGTATTTCTCATCAGGAATTCAATTGATATCCTTGAGGAGCTCGAAATGTTGATGATGATCATGACAATTTCTGTCGAGAGGTTTCATGGAGATGTAATCGGTCGGCGATGACATCAAGTCAAACGAATGATGAAGCGAAAGGTTATTGGAACCATGGGTATGACACAAACTTGAAATCAAGTTTGTTGTTTGAGGTGAAATGATAAGACAAGGAAGATCGGCGTAAGCTTAGCCCATCGTCGAAATTGTGCTCCGGAAAGAAGGACCAGGTAGCACAGTTAAAATTTGGCACGATAATGATATAGCCGAGTAGGCTCGGAATGACGTGATCGAGTTCAGACTCGTAAGTAATGAAGGTTACCGAGAGTTGTTGAATCGTAGTGCGGACTCAATTCAGTTGTCGGTGTCCTTGAGGGGTTCTAACAACTGAGAACCCGTTGGAAAAATGGAATCGGCAAGAATATTAGTTGATGAAGAACTCATAAGAAGTTATGTATCCCGTGGTATCCTCGAGATACCAGGGGGTAATACTCGACGATAGATCAAAGTAGAGGTTGGACAGGGGTATTTCTCTGCAGAAGACAAGTGCTTAAACTTGCACGAGAAACGGTACCTAAAAGAGAACATGGTCGAAACCACGATTGCAAGAGGCCAGATCCCAGATATAATATGAACTTATACCAAGGGAGTAATTAATTTAAGAGAAGCTTTAATAATAGGATCTACATCGTGTCCATGGGCATGATCAAAAAGTTCAAGGTCGACTCCCACTTCTTCAATGCATAACCTTACATTTACCTCCCCTTTTCGAAGTTGTAGTGTTGAAAAGTTATCTGACGAAGCGTCAGCAAGGTATAACCCGCATAACTTTCGAGGTCACACAAATTAAGGAAGGCATAGGTTCAACCCGTCAGGGTATCGTGGAAACATATACCACAAGCTTTGAGAGTAAATATTACTAGCTCGAAAGCAGAGCATGGTTGGCAAAAGGAGAGGATACAAATTACCAAAGGCATTATGTATCGGAGAAAGAACTCACAAGGTGATTAATTATGAAGGACATTGTTGGATAATAATCCAACAGTGGATATGGTGATCCACAATGGAGCTGATGTGAGTATTGATACCCAATCAGAGGAAGAAGGAATGCAAATGCATCGTTTTACAGAACATCTGAATAATTTAACGTTTAAATAACAAAGGAATTATGATTTTCAAATCAAGGGATCAGGAGCAAACGCTCTGATCAAGGACGGACAAGTTGAATAGACTTAGGGGTACAATCGATGGCAATTTGATTGGCCGAGGACCAGCTCATGTTTTAAATGACATCTGAGCTAGAAGGATGAATTCTATGATCTGAGTGAGGATTGCGAGCATTCGCAACATATTGAGTCAATGGACTCAAAATGATATTGACAAAGGTTGCCAATAAGATTACTATACTTATGGGATTAACCATAATGCAAGCAAGCAAGAATTTCAGGAGCAATAGGTTGCTCAGGATTTTCGGAAGACCGAATGGTATTTCGAAGAATTTTGTGAACTGCATGAATATCTAGGGATGAGCGGATACTCGATAAATGCGAGTAATTATCCGTAGTGGTATGCATGTGGCAAAGAACTGCAAGGCAGTAGGCACAAAGTATTCTCGGGGTATCTTATAATAACAAGATCGACTGGGAATAAAAGTAAGCACGACAGGTCTAAATACTTACCCATAGGGATATTTCGGTGGTAGGGAATTGCAAAAGCAATGGCATAAGGTTTTGGGAGAACATCGGAGAGTATTGTCAGAACCTTCTGTTGAAGCAGTCGATCATCTATAATGAAGGGGCTCTTCGGCAGGAAGTGGTAACGAGAACCTAGAGTTATATTTTAGCAAAATCATTTAACCCGAGTAGGAGAGAGTCAGAATCCCAGAGTATAGACGAGGAATAAAAGATCCTAATACCACCCTATGGCGACGTGGGCCCGTAAGGCACACAGCCATGTTAGTAAAAGTTTTGTAATGACTAGACTCAACTTCGGCCAAGGAGTGTGGAAGGGGAATTCCTACAGGCAGTCGGCTCTGATACCAACTTGTGACGCCCCCGATTTAATCGTACACTAATCATACACGCAAACGTGTACGATCAAGATCAGGGACTCACGGGAAGATATCACAACACAACTCTACAAATAAAAATAAGTCATACAAGCATCATATTACAAGCCAGGTGCCTCGAAGGCTCGAATACAAGAGCTCGACCATAGACGAGTCAGCGGAAGCAACAATATCTGAGTACAGACATAAGTTAAACAAGTCTGCCTTAAAAAGGCTAGCACAAACTGGGATACAGATCGAAAGAGACGCAGGCCTCCTGCCTGGGATCCTCCTAACTACTCCAGGTCGTCGTCAACGGGCATCACGTAGTAGTAGGCACCTCCGGTGTAGTAGGAGTCGTCGTCGAAGGTGGCGTCTGGCTCCTGGGCTCCAGCATCTGGTTGCGACAACCAGGTAGAAGGGATAGGGGAAAAAGAGGGAGAAAGCAACTGTGAGTACTCATCCAAAGTACTCGCAAGCAAGGAGCTACACTACATATGCATGGGTATCAAATGGAATAAGGGTACCATATGTGGACTGAACTGCAGAATGCCAGAATAAGAGGGGGATAACTAATCCTTTCGAAGACTACGCTTCTGGCAGCCTCCGTCTTGCAACATGTAGAAGAGAGTAGACTGAAGTCCTCCAAGTAGCATCGCATAGCATAACCCTAACCGATGATCCTCCCCTCGTCGCCCTGTGAGAGAGCGATCACCGGTTGTATCTGGCACTTGGAAGGGTGTGTTTTATTTAGTATCCGGTTCTAGTTGTCATAAGGTCAAGGTACAACTCCAAGTCGTCCCGTTACCGAAGATCACGGCTATTCGAATAGATTAACTTCCCTGCAGGGGTGCACCACATAACCCAACACGCTCGATCCCATTTGGCCGGACACACTTTCCTGGGTCATGCCCGGCCTCGGTAGATCAACACGTCGCAGCCCCACCTAGACACAACAGAGAGGCCAGCACGCCGGTCTAAACCTAAGCTCACAGGGGTCTGGGCCCATCGCCCATAGCACACCTGCACGTTGCGTACGCGGCCGGAGAGCAGACCTAGCAACCTCCATTACAAAGGAAGTCACGTTACGCGGTCCAACCCGGCGCGCGCCGCTTAGTCGCTGGCGTCACGAAGTGCTTCGGCTGATACCACGACGTCGAGTGCCCATAACTGTCCCCGTGTAGATGGTTAGTGCGTATAAGCCAGTGGCCAGACTCAGATCAAATACCAAGATCTCGTTAAACGTGTTAAGTATCCGCGAACGCCGACTAGGGCCAGGCCCACCTCTCTCCTAGGTGGTCTCAACTTGCCCTGTCGCTCCGCCTCAAGTAACAGTCGGGGGCCGTCGGGAACCCAGGCCCACCTCTACCGGGATGGAGCCACCTGCCCCTTCAGCCCCCATCTCCGAACAGTATCACAGGTAATGTAACTGTGTAAAGTATATCGTATATGCCCGTGATCACCTCCCGAAGTGATCACAGCGCAGTAGAATAGCATGGCAGACGGACAAGAGTGTAGGGCCACTGATGGAACACTAGCATCCTATACTAAGCAGTAGGATAGCAGGTAATGGTAACAACAGTAGTAGCAAGGACAGGCTATGCATTAGGATAGGAATAACGGAAAGCAGTAACATGCTACACTACTCTAATGCAAGCAGTATAGAAAAGAGTAGGCGATATCTGGTGATCAAAGAGGGGGCTTGCCTGGTTGCTCTGGCAAGAGAGAGTGGTCGTCAACACCGTAGTCGTACTGGGTAGCAACGGCGTCGGTCTCGGTGTCTAGCAAGAGAAGAGGGGGAAGAAACAATAAATATAATGCAAACAAATGCATGACGATGCATGACATGACAAAGCATGATGCTAGGTGTGCCCTAACGCGGTACAAGGTGGTACCGGCGAAGGGGGGGAAACATCCGGGAAATTATCCCCGGTGTTTCGCGTTTTCGGACAGACGAACCGGAGGGGGAAAGTTGCGTGTTTGCTATGCTAGGGATGCGTGGCGGATGAACGGGCTGCGTATTCGAATTCGTCTCATCGTTCTGAGCAACTTTCATGTACAAAGTATTTTCATCCGAGTTACGGATTAAAAGATATGATTTTCTATGGATTTTACTAATTTCTGAAATTATTTTTAATTCGAAAATAATTGCTAAATTGCTAGGCGCACCCAGCACAGTGTACACAAAAGTGTACCCAGTGACTGACAGGTGGGCCAGAGGGACCCAGTTGACCAGTCAACGTTTGACTGGTCAACAGGGCTGGGACCCCCGTGTCATTGACTGTTTTAGTTAATTAGGGATTAGGCTAATCAAACTACTGTTTAATTAAACTAACAGATTAATTAGATTAATTAACTAGGATTAATTAATTAATTAATTAAGTTTATTTATTTTTAATTATTATTTTTAAATCCTCTTTTTTTCTGGGCGGGGGCCCCGTTCGTCATAGGGCCAGGGGGCCGTTGCGGGTTAGCGGGCGCCTGTGCGAGCGTGAGCCCAACTGGGCACTGGGCAAGGCCAGCCGCGGGGTGGGGCTCGGCGTTTGGCGCCGGCGAGGCACGGCCGGCCGGAGTGGCGTAGGGCAGCGGAGCCATGCAGCAGCGGGAGTAGCGGCGGGAGTAGGCACGGGCGGGCGCGGTGGCTGCGCACGGCGACGAGCGCGTGCGGGGCCTGCGGCCGAGGCCTTGGCCGATGCGGCGATGGCGAAAACGGCAAGGGCGGGCGCGCGCGGAGGACGAGGGGGAAGGAGGCGTGTGGGGATGAACTGCCGCCGGCGGGTGCGGCGTGCTTGCGGACGGCGGCAGGCAGCAGTGCAGCGGCGGGCAGAGGCGAGCAGCAGGGCCGAGGCGCGCGGCGAGCACGTGCGCGCGCGGCGACGCCGGAGCGACACGGTGAGCGAGTGAGGTCGCGAGAGAGAGGAGGAGGAGGAAGGGCGTGCGCTCACAGCGGGGGAGTAGGGACCGGGCAATGGGGCGCGGGGAGCGACGCGGGGAGGAGGACGAGGAGGCTCGGCGTGGGGAGGAGACGGGGAGGCGACGGTGAGGAGGAGGACGGCGAGGTGGCGGCGTCCTGGCGTGGGGGGCGGCGAGCTCCGGGCGCGGGGCTGCGCCGAGCGGCGTCGGCCTCCTCTGGATCCCGATCCAGATCGGGAGAGAGGAGGGGGGCGTCGTGGGGAGAGCGGGGGTGGGGGTAGGTTAGGGTTTGGGTGGGGGGGGGGATTAGTAGGCTAGGGCGCGGGGTGGGCCGGCCCATTCGGGCGGCTGGGACCAGCTGGGTCACCGGCTGGGCCGAGGTCCAGTTGGCCACGAGGCCCTTTTTTTGTTTTTTTGTTTTGTTTTCTTTTTCTGTTTCTTATTTTTCTTTTCTGTTTTCTTTTAGCTCCTAACTATTTTAGTTTTTTTAAAATACCAAGTTAGCACCTAAATTAGTGTCATCAAAATAGGCCACTGCCAAACCTAGTTGGACCCAAAATAAATTAGTTTAATATATTTTTTTATTTTTCAAAAGCAATTAAATTATTATTTTAGCCACTGTTTTTAAATAGTTTAGGGCATTTAAACACTTTGTAAAAGGTTGGTTCCACCATCAAAACTAGTTAGGGATTATTTGCCACATGATGAACATTTTAGTTTTGATATTTAAAAACTTTTATTGTTTGCTTGATTTTGACTTTGAATTTGAATCGGTTTCGAACTAACGCGGGATTAGCAACAGTAATCGTGGTGACATGGCATCATTACCAGAGGGTTACTTTAGCTTGATTAACCGGGCGTCACACCACCCTCGCCGTTCATCTCCTTTTACCCTGCCATGTGGCGTCGGCTCCAGCTTATGACCCCCTGCCTCCTCAATGTTGTCATTTCTACACAAGTTTTGGGTGGCATATCAAAAAAATGATCAAATACTATATCACATCACAGGTTGCCGCCATAGGTCCGGCAAAATGGATAATGTTCATCTGGATAAAAATACATTTAAGCAACAAGTGTTATGATAGGTAAGAAGAAAAAAGGTTTCATATCGATAGATTGGTTTAATAGTACAGTCCACCATCACTGTAAGAATGATCATGTACACACACAAAAACACAATTCATGGAACCGCGTCCACCGCACCCCCACGTCGGCGGTATCGCCGCCGCCAAGATCGATCTCACACCGCCTCGGTTGGTGTCCCCTTTGCAGTAAATTCTTGCATTAACCTAGCCCCTAGCCTGCATTCTTCTCCTTTTACCCTGCTCATGTGGCATCGACTCCAGCTTACACCCCCTGCCTCCTCAGCGTTGTTGTTTCTCCGTAACTTTTTGGTGGCATATCAAAAAAATGATTGAATACTATATCACAGGTCGCCGCCATAGGTCCGGCGAAATATGGGTAATGTTCATCTGCGTAAAAGATCATTTAAGCAACTAGCGCTATGATAGGTAACGAAAAAAAGGTTTAGTATAGATAGGCTGGTTGAATAACATAGTCCACCATCACTGTAAAAATATCCATTTACACACAAAAAGACACAATTCATGGAGCCATGTGTCTATCACGCCCCCACGTTGGTGGCGGTGCCACCGCCTATGCTCGAGTCGGCAAAAGGGGATCGGCCCGGGACACGGTGCGTCTGAGGAAGAGGGTGGGGGATGGGCTTTATTTATAGATGTATCATGCGGCAGGGGGGGATACGGTGGGCCGGAGGAAATGAGTTTTTTTGTGGGAATATTTTTTCTCCGATGGGATATTTTTTCTTTTTGGCGAACCTAGAGATGTTGAGTTTGGGATACCGGATGATGTTCGCAGTTTCATTTTGAATGAAATGAAACCAGGGATGAGCCCCTATTTATTGAAAAAGAAACAAGTTTTTATCCGAGTGGAATGCAATCAAACACCGATGTGCGTACGTACTCATCTCATAATGATGGAGTGCCCGTGTTGTCGTGAACTTGTGGTTTGCTATTTCAGATCGCATCAGGAGCATCCCTTCATTATGGGGTGCTGAATAAGTCTGTTCCTCCGCAATTAATTTCAACACTCGGTTATCGTTTGTCAGTTGGTGGCAAAAACTCCGGTGCCACCCTCGCAAGAAATTCTTCCATTGACACTGCCATAGGTCCGACTCAAAATGGATATTGTTCATATGCATAAAATTTATTTAAGCAACTAGTGCTATGATAGGTTGGTTGAATCATATAGTCCACCATCACTATAAAAAGTTCATTTGCACACAATTCATGTGAGTAGACAAATAGTTTGATATGCATTTTTTTAAGAAAATAAGCTATACCTTTAGTGAGAAAATAAAATATATGTGTGCATGCTTTGACCAACAAAGGAGCATCTTTTTGACTCTCGTGAACGGTTCTTCATGCCAAGTGTACAATATTTTGATCCAAAAAACGTTTACAATATTTTTGAAACTAACTTTCCACAAACCACTTCAAAATTTCAGCATGTTTGTCCATATGGTATTGATGAACGAGTATTTATTTTTCTTTATTTATATTTTTTGAGCTGGTTTATTTATATTTGAAAACATGTTGCTTCTTGTGCAGGTAGTCGTTTTTTTAAATAAAGCAAATATTATTTTAGGACAAACTACAAAGCATCCATAGTATTTGAAAATGGGCTTCTATCATAGAATCCCACATAATCATTACACCATCACCACCACAAGCACAACCGATATCGAAAAGAATTCCGTTCTACGTGGGAGTTATGTCTTGTGTACTACAAGACGCGTAGCTCCAGCTCGCCTCAGGCACGAGGCTAGTGGGCTGGCCTAGTACTGAAGTTGTCGGTGCGCGATTATGTTTTCTCTGTGTTTTTTTTGATATTGCGCACTATCATTTAGTTATTGTTATTTTTTCCTAATTGCACGGTAGACTTCATCCGAGACACATGTGTAATTTTGCTTCCTTCAAAGAAATAATCTTTCTTGACCGTTTGCATCAGTACTCTTTGTTTTTTTACTAGTTTTTTTTTCTTTTTTCCTTTTTCATTTTTTTATTTTGTTTTCTTTGTTTCTTTCTTCATTTTTTCTTAGAACTTTTCCCCAACATGTATTCATTATATATATATAAGGTACATTTTTTGTATACATAAAAAAATTGTATACATTTAAGATATGCCAAATATATTATTAACATTTTTCTATATATTTTGTTGTCTACTTTTTCTACACAATTTACATGTTCCGTATACAATTTTTGTAATAAATGTTTAACATTTTTCAAATAAAAATATTATATTTTTATATGTGTGTCTTGATGTAACATAAATTATAAACATTATACATTTTGTATACATATGAAACATTCTTTTTGTAAATGTTTAACATTTTTCAAACACATGATTAACATTCTTCAAATACTCCCTCCATTCCAAGATAAGTATCATGATTAACAAAGAGAGTACATATTATATAACATTTTCGAATACATGTTAGATATTTTTCAAATACACATGCAAACATCTTTTTGAATGATATAAACATTTTCGAAACTGCACGGAATTTTTTGTACATTGTATAAAGAATTTTCAAAAATGCCTCAAATTATTTTAGAAATGTGTGAACATTTTTCTAAATGCATCATACTTTTTTTTTGAAAAAAATCCATTTTACTACCCTGAAGAAAATGGCTGGTTCACATAACCCCTGATTATTTTTTCGGTTTCCTTAACCCCTTAATCTATTCAATACCGTTCAAAATTCTTCTCTGATGGTTTTGCTCAGATTGTTTGCTGACATGGACGTGGTCAAAGCGGTATTTGACCAGCTAGTGGGTCCCTGAAAACCACGTCACAATTTTGAGCCTTGTTTTTCTTCCACGGCCACCGCTTGTCTCCTCGTGGCTGGAAAATACGCCAAGGCGGGGCTTGCCTGCTCCGCGGCTGTGCTCCCATCCGTGCTCCACGATAATCCTATGGCCCTCAGCGCTACCCACGTCTCCCCCAAATCAGTAATAAATACGCAGCAAATAAACCAGCCGAACCGTCTTATCCCCTTTCCGCAAGCCTGCTCTTCCATGGAGAAAAGAAACGGCCTTCGGCCACCAGCCGAGGCCGCCATCTTCCCCAGCCGGCCTGCTGCCTTGCGCACTGCAGCTTGTCCGGTGGCGGCGCGACGTCCTCGTTGCCGGCTCGAGCACTAGTGAGACTAGTGCTCCGCGTAGGCATGCGTCATGAATCGGTGGACATTCTGGTTATACGACATGAATGCCATTAGACATGACTGCATTCCTGCATACATAGGAGGCAGAGGAACGAGCGATTCAGATTCAAACACATATATTTATAAATTGTACAACATTGACTGATGAGATGGGATGAGATGCCTATGAGATATGTGGCATAAAAACACAATTAGTTTGTCGTTGCCATGAGTTGTTCGTCATGATATTGACTAACTGACTGAGCACTGACGTTGTACTAATAAATCAAGCACTGCCCAAGTAAGCATGGTAGCTGCTGGTGATTTGGTTCTTGGTTGTGCGAGCTGCAATAACAATCGGCTGGGTGTTGGATCAGAACGACAAATCTCTGAGAACGATGACATCAGTTTCGAAGGTATCAGCTGAAGCACATGAAGGTTAGCGTGCGTGCGTTCCTACCACTAGCGCTGCTGTATCTCTATGCTGGTCGGGCAGCTCGCGCCGGACGAGAAAAAGCGTCATGTGCTAGGATGGGATTAAGGGCGAACGAGGCCATGACAGCCGCAGACACCGAGAGCTGCAGCATGGCAACGGCGAGCATGCAGTCCCCTTCCTGTACGGCACCGTATCGATTGGACAACGGCCGGCCGGCTCCGTCGTCTCCTTTCTTCTGCATGCAAGGGCCAAGAGCTTGCTTAAGGGAAAGGGGATAAGATGGAGCGGCTGGTTTATTTGTTGGTTTTTTCTCTCCTAATTAGCAAGACGTGGGTAGCGCTGAGGGCCGTAGGATCAGTGCAGAGCACGGATGGGAGCACCGCTGCGGAGCAGGCAAGCCCCGTCCATCTAGCTTGTCCCTAAGTCCCGCGAGCGTCGCCCCCTAGAGCGCCCTCCCTCGCACCCGACCACTGTTTTCTGCACTAAATTGGGCGTCAGCGAGACGCCCGAGGATTCTCTGCTCAACGCTTCCAGTCGGCGGCACACTAGCCAGGATCCTAGACATCACCACGGCGAGCGCCCCTACTTCCTGTGCCTGCTACACGTCGTCGTGCTCCGGCCAGCGCCTTGGTCGACCACGGCCGCGCTCACCTACCTCCCATGCCTCTTCTAGGGAGCAGTGAAGACACTCCGGCCATCGCATCGGTCGTCCGCGCTGCGCTCACCGACCTCCCCTACATCTTCTACAGAGCAGTAAAATGAACTGCAGCGGGCAGCAGAGCTTGGCCAAGATGGTAGAGGTCCTCGGAGATGCGCAGCTCAAAATGGAAGGGTTCTTCAGCTTCAGGGGAGCACCACGTTGCTCGGGAAACAGAGGAGAAGAAGCAGGGGTCGCCAGAGGAAG
Organism: Triticum urartu; assembly: GCF_003073215.2. NCBI lineage: Eukaryota > Viridiplantae > Streptophyta > Magnoliopsida > Poales > Poaceae > Triticum > Triticum urartu. The sequence goes on along the minus strand of NC_053023.1, from coordinate 748,804,591 downwards.
AGATCGAGGCAGTGGATTCTCCGTACGCCGCGGGGGTGCTCCTCCGAGGCATGGCGTTAGTGCGAGCGCTTGGTGCGGCGGCAGGAGATGGACCGTGTGCTCGGTCGCGTCAGGTTGGTGTCGTTGGTCAGCTCCTCGCCCACTGCTTGTCCTATGGCCGGCGCATGGTCTTCTGACCCAGGGCGATGCCCATTTTTTGCATGGCAGAGGAGATGATGTTGGCCGAAATCACTATTCTGACCTTTTCAGCAATCTTTGCCATAAAATGAACTTGACGTGGAAGTATTTCACGATCTGACCCTTTTAGCAACGCCAAAGCCTGTGTCGTTTCTTCTCCATATAAAAACACCGAAGTAGCTCGCGTTTCAGATCCACATTCGAACGCCAAGCTAGCTAGTGCTTCCGACCCACATGGAAACGCCAAGCATGTTGGCGTTTCCATGTGGGTCAAAAACGCTAGCTAGCTCGGCGTTTGAATGTGGATCTGAAACGTGAGCTACTCCGGCGTTTTTATATGGAGAAGAAACGCCACGGGATGTGGTGTTGCTAAAAGGGTCAGATTGTGAAATGCTTTCATGTCGAGTTCATTTTGTGGCAAAGATTGTTGAAAAGGTCAGAATAGTGATTTCGTCCGATGATGTTGTCCTCCATCCCGAGCTAGACGACGAGACGCGCGCCATAGCGTGGCCTTGTGGAGATTGGATGGGCGGCTAGGCGAGAGGGAAGAAAGAGACCGGCACGCTGCGCGTGGGGAAGGAGATGCGGTCAGGTGGCGGAGCACCGAGGAGTCGTCGGCTAACGGCGGGGTCAAGGAGCCCCAACCTGACAAGGGCGCCCCAGTGGTCAACTACCGCTTTGACTACCTCCACGTCAGCAAAACAAAATGAGCAAACCCAGCAAAGATGTTTTGTGAACGGTATAGGATAGATGAGGGGTTAAGGGAACAGAAAAAATGCTCAAGGTGTTATGTGAACCGGCCACTTTGTTGAGGGGAGTAAAATGGACTTTTTTCATTTTTTTTCAACGGAAGCACAGATTTGCTTCTGCAAAATGTGCTTCTTGAGAAAAGAAAATTTGTGCTTGTATGACAAGCACATATTAGTTGCTTATGGAAGCACATATTTGCTTCCGCAAGAAGCACAACTGTGCTTTTTGAACAGGAAAAAAACATGTTCTTCCACATAAGCACAACCGTGCTTCTCGAAAAAAATGCTTCCATAAGAATCACAGACTTTGTTTATTTCGTCCTTTTTTTATTGCCAATTTTTTCAGTTTTCATTTTTTATTCATTTTTTGGGTTTCTCCGTTTTCCTAATTTTCTGTGAATCGGTAGCGGTTGTGGGTGGGTGTGGGGTGTAGGGGATTACGATCTCATCGGGGCTGGCGATGCCGAACTACATGAGCTGCACCTTGGTCACCTTAGCCCAAGAGTGCGGGAACCGCGCATCCATCGCACCCTCACATCGGCGGAGGCGACGCCCAAATCGATCTTGATCCATGTCCTGTCATGTCAACGAAAGGGATCTACCTGGGAATGGGTGCGTCTGAGGAAGAGGGTGGGGGGCGGGCTATTGTTGTAGACGTATCCTGTGCCGGTGGGCTATCATGAGTTGGGTTTTTTTCTCATCTAAAAATACATTGCATATGCATTCGTACTCGCTGCATAACGACGGGAGCCCATGTGACCGTGAACCTGTGGCTATATGTATCCAAAACAATATAATGTTCTATAATGGCATCATGTAAATAACATCTCAACATATGTATACAAAGCATTCTTGTCAATACGAATATCTTTCAATAGAAATAAACTAAACTAGGCCTACTTCATGAAAGATTCAATACGAATATCTTTTCAATACAAATAACATCTCAACATATGTATCCAAAGCATGTCTTCTCAATACAAATAAACAAAACTAGGGTTACAAAATAATTACATATCATCTACAAATCTTAAAGTCCCACAAATCTATATACATATATGCAACATTCTAATCTAATCAAACAAGGGTTCCACAAATCTTCAGAATAAGATAGATTATATGGACAAAAAGAAGGAGATCGGAGGAGAGTACCTTGTAGGATGGAATGGTGAAGAATTCCACGGACCAAATCGTCAGATCCGAAGATTTTGGGAGATGGGATGGAGAGGGGGAGAGGAGCCAGCCGTCGCCGGGATGCTTCTGCAACTGCTGGAAGAATGGTGTGGGTGGGGGAGGGCTAGTGCGCGGCGGCTGCATATAAGTCACAGTGCAGCGCCTACGGGCTAGGCACTACACCTTACATGTGTGGCGCCTAGCTCTCAGACGCTGCACTGTGGGACATGCAACGCCTGCGTGCTAGGCACTGCACAGTAGGGTGTGGCGCCTTCATGTCGGGCGTCACTCAAAACGGTCAACTGAGTGATTTTTTTCTTCAAATGAGTTCATTTTGTGAAATGTTTTATTCCATAGGTTAAAATTATAAAATTTGCCGTTCTCGGAGGCAATCTCCAAAACAGCTTTGGTCTGAGGAGTTGCTGGATGATATGTAAACGTCAGGAGGGCAAGCGTTTCAGTTGTGCCAGTGCAGTGGGTCAATGGAATCGGGTGTTCCATCTAAAAAAGAAAAAACAGGGACATCCCTTTATTACCAATCATAGTTCCTCGCCTTAACTTGCTTGTAAAAACTTTACGCAACTTTTTGTAGATGTAAGAATTACTGGTGCAGACGCATGTGCGCATCGTGTCATGGTCTTGAGCCATGTTTGCCGGTGGCAACGTCCACGCACAAAAAATGGCTGAAACATGTACTGGCTTGAGTCGGCCCCCCTAGCGTCATTCATCGCAGGAAAAAAAAACGTTCATAGCATCACGTCTTCATCGGAGGGCAGACGACTATACAAGTTGACGAGCAGGTTGGTCCTGCCCCTCAACCACGGGGGCCGGAGGAAGTAGAGCCCCATCGCCATGGTCAACACCCGGAACGGCGTCAGGTAAAGTACGACGGCCATCGCCAGCGAGAGGGCAATGAAGACGGGAGTCACCCTGTGGTCGCCCCAGCGGAGCAGCGACTGTGCGCGCTCCCCCTGAGTAGCCAGGTCGCCGGCCACCGTCTGCACCATCGTAGCCAGGCTCCGCAGCCGATCGTATCTCAGGCTCACGATGTCATCCGGCTTGGATGTCGGGGACGTGTCGAATTCCTCGTCCAGCTCGTCGGGGTACGCCACATCACTGTACCACCACAGCATCGCATCTACGTGCGGGGTCGTCCATCTCGGCCGGGTCCGCGCGTGACAGCATCGTGTCTATGTGTGGAGGCCCCCGTGGCCGCCAGCAGTAGTTCCACGCCATGATCACGATCAAGCACACGAAGATGGTGGGCAGGATCAGCTCCGGGCAGCACACCAGCTTCACGAAGCCCACGTGCACCAAAATAGGCGTCAACGGATTCTTCCACTTGGAGTTGCCGTCGAACCACTCGCCGACGGCAACAATTCCAGACAAGAGCGTGGTGATCCGGCAGATGTTGGCCTTGCTCCGCCGCAGGCTGAACGTGTTGGAGTCTACGTCGAGCACGTACTCCACCGCCTCCCTAGGCAGCGGCGGATCCGCCCTGCCCAGCCGCGTCGCCACGATCACCATCGCCTGGACCCGGAGGTAGTCCAGCTGCAACTCGGAGATGGGGTTCGTGTAGTGCATCGTGGGCAGCGGCGGCCCCCAGTACTGCGCCAGCATGTTGGCCCATGCCGTGCACGTGAACCGGGTGGCGAGGTGGAGCTCCCCCGTCTTCTTTAGTCCCCTCGGGCTCAGCGCCATGAGCGGGTAGTAGTGCGTGTACACGCGGTCGCTCTGTAAGGTCGCGAGCCAGATGCGCACCTTGCCGATCCGCTGGTCCATGGCTGATCCGTCGCCATGGCCGAACAGGTGGTTGTTGTTCAAGACCGCGATGGTGACGACAGTGTTGGGGTCGAACACATCCCAGGTGTACGGCTCGTTCCACTGCTGCGCCACCGTGCCGAGCAACGTGCGCGTGCGCATCCACTTGTCTCCGTACTTGGCCACACAGTACGGGTGCTTGTTGTCGCCCAGGGCATGTGCGCCGAGGATGCCCACCTCCAGCACGCCTATGGCGCTCCTTCGGAGCTTCTCCGCCGCTGGCTGCAGGTCGCTGCTGTAGTGCTTCGATTCCTCCGGCACGTGGTACGCCGTCTCCAGGCTCATCCTCAGATGGATCTTGCTGGCGAACGGCATGGACATCGTCCTGCGGCTGCGGGACAGTCTGAACCATTTGGACGGCACCAACTTGGCCCCTTTGCTGCGGGTCACGTACGGCGACGCCACGGGGCAGATGATGCGGCCGATGGGCTCGTCCCTGCCGGCGGCGACCTTCTCCTCCACTGTCACCACCAGCGGGTCCTTGGACGACTCGCTGGCCACGAACAATAGGTCCTCGTTCCACGCCTGGTTCGCCGACCCCTGCGGCTGCCCCGGCCGCGTGCGGCGGATTTGGCTGCCCATCTGGATCTTGACGATGGTAGGCGCGAGCGGCCGGGCTATCTCGGTACCGATCAGGTCCTGCGCTGCGATGACGGTGACATTGAGACAGATGAGCTTCGGGGAGTAGTACACCTGGGAGCGCCTGTTGGCGAGCATCTCAAGCGACAGCATGTGCGCTTCCGAGTGCCACGCGTCCGGGAAGGCCTCGTCAGCCTGGCTGCCGACCCAGACGGCGAGCATGATCTCGCCGACACTCTTGCCATGGGCGTCTGAGAGGCCGTACAACTGCGGTGCCAGCGGGCTGTCGGGCGGGAGGCAGATGGGGATGGCGGACAAGTCGAAGAGTACGCGACCGACGAATTTGTCCTGGAGCGTGCTCTTGTCCATGACGTTGACCTCGAGCACGCTGGCCTGCACGTGAGCGCGGGAGAAGGCGAACGTCTGCCGCCACAAAGGGTTGTGGGTCTTCTCCAGGTGGCACGTGACGCCCCTCAAGTCTCCCACTATCACCTCCACGTACGGGCCGGTGATGTCCATGGTTGGGAGATCGCGCGCCTTAACGACGCTCACGTACAGGTAGTGCATCAGCTCCACCATGTCGTACATCGACGACACCCTAGTCGCCCTTGCCGCACCACTCGGGCCGAGCCTCGCCGGCAGGGGATGCTTCGTCTCGCCGAGACCGTACGCTGGTCCCCGGACAACGGGCCGCGGCATGACCACCGTCTGCCCCGGCGGCACGCCTTTGTTCTTCCCCTTGGATTCCTTTGGCTCCGCTGTCTGGCCGCATGCATGCATTAGTCTTCTTATTATATAATATACTCTCTCCGTCCTAAAATATAAGAACGTTTTTAACACTAGCATAATGTCAAAAACGTTCTTATATTCTGGAACAGAGGGAGTAATAAATATAGAATAAATGAATAGTGGAGAGGACGACAAGAAAGAAAGAAAAAACCTTAAAATTTTAATAGGTGGTATAATACATACATGCTCAGTATATAATTCTTACATGTAAAATTTTTATAATTTTTTTGTTGATTGTTGGGTTGAAGATGCCCAGATAGTTTTTTTTTCCTGAATGAAGAGGGCATATTGGTTCATGCCAAATTAATTCAATATTATGAAAATATATCTCATAACAGATCTAGTAATTTAGTTTGGTGTTTTTGTTGCTAATTACTTATGTATTGATGGTAAAACTTTAAAGTTGTTTGATTGACAACAGTGCAAAACTACTAGTACTATGAACCAGAGGTTAGTAAGGTTCTACTCCCTCTGTCCCAGAATATAAGAACGTTTTTGACACTATGCTAGTATTAAAAACGTTCTTATATTTTGGGACGGAGGGAGTAGTTTCCAAGCAAGGATGTGCAACTAAAGCAACCAGCGTCATGGGATTCCTAGCCTTGTTCTTCGAGCACCAAAGTTCAAACTCTATCAGCTAAAATGGTTCTATTGCAAAGATCCGAGTGGTATCTGTAGCAACTCAGAATTAAAGGATGAAATTTACAAACTCTCAAATTTTTTAATATACCTGGATACTTTCCTTCCCGTTTAACCTGTCAATTATATCTTTTGCGCTAGCTGGTCTCTTCTTTGGATTGAAGTCTCTGCACTCTAAAGCTATCTCGTAGCATACTCGTATTTGGTCAGATAGTGTGTCTCGTTGTGATCTCTCCAATCTATCACTCCAACTTTCAAGCACCTAAAAAATTTCAATGGTGGGTTATGGTCTATGAAATGGACCGACAACCAATTTTTCTGTAGGAAAGTCATATTAGTATAGTACATACCAACCACATACATTCAAGCATCAAACTAAGAACAAAAAATCTCTAAAAAGTACCATGTCCCAATAGATTCAAGTCATGTCTATCACAACATAAATTGCACTTTCAGAAATGATGCATCTAATTGAGAAGAAAACTTCTTTAGCAAAAAATTTATTGTATTAATTATTTTGCAGCCAAAACTATGCTTCCCACTACTTGCTGTGCTTCCAGAAATAATATGATTATACATCCCAAACTAAAATATTGTGACAATATGTGAAGTAAAATGGTGGCCATTATTTTAAAGTCGGTCCTTCTTAGGCAAAAAGTAAGTTGAGCTAAAGTGGCATATATGTTCTTACATTCCCAGTCGCTTGATACCCCTTCTGCCCGGTCAGTATTTCTATGATAATAACACCAAGACTATACAAGTCAGCACTTGGTGCAATTACACCCCCTTCACGAAATTCGGGCGCCAAATATCCCCTGTACAAACATAGAAAAGATGTAACTAATTTGTGGTTAAGTTGAATGGGATTCAAAGCACAGAGCAACTTACAAGAAGAGTTTGCTAGCTTACATTGTTCCTAATATAGTTTTGGTAATATCCCGACTTTGATTTTCATCAAAGCATCTGGAAAGGCCAAAATCAGTAATTTTCGGTACCATGCTATCGTCGAGCAGTATATTGGCAGGTTTCAAATCCAAGTGAATGATATGATTGTCATGAAGGAACTGCAAGCCCTCACAAATCCCTTTAATTATTTTATAGCACGTTCTCCACTCACGGTATGCATCTATTAAGGGGATAGGAGAAAACAGGTTATTGACATGCTTGATGTCCCGATGTTATATGACACACTAGACAATTTCTAGTATATGCAGAAAATAGACCGTAAAGTTAGAGGACGCATAATCGTACCAATGATATACTTATCAAGACTCCCTTTTGGTACATACTCGAAGCAAAGCAATCTCTGGTGGATATCTGCCATGACAAGTTTACCATTGTATGTTGCCATATTTCCTTGTCGGTTCGCACAATATCCCAGAAATCTAACTACATTTTTGTGTTTTACTCGCAACAGGCATTCAACCTCTCGGTGAAATTCCTTATCATCCATAAGAGCGTTGGACAACCTCTTCACGGCGACCGCCCTTCCACCAATGACTCCCTGCTTCCGGAACGAGCGTTAGCATAACGTCGCCGGCTTGAGGTTTTAAATCAGGATTGATTAAGATTGGAATGAATGTATACCTTATAAACCACTGCAAACCCACCTCTTCCAATCTGTCGATCAGCAGAGAAATTATCTGTGATGTCCTCCAAGAGTGATAATGGTAGGGCCTTGGGCTCCGCTGTTTCAACAGCTAACATCTGCTTTAGGCCACTTTGTGTAGTACAAGCTTTGCATTCCATTTATTGTCACTGTGTAATTAACCTAAAAACGAGAGAAAATTCATTATGAATGAATGAGCATAGGCACTTAGCTACTAGCTAGACCCAAATCGCCAACTCAGGTAGCCAATTAATATTGACAGCGAAAAAAATGTAGGCAATTAATGTAGTATATCAATGTATTGGCACAGTGACCTTAATTAGGTAAGTAGTATATACGAAGCTGCTAGGAAATATTTTGTTTCTCCGGTTTATATGATATTACTTCATTAATTTTTTGTTTTGTGGAAAAACACTATGTTTAGAATGACCCCATGGTCGGATTCGACAATGATGACAATAACGAATCGAAACACGGTTGAAGCATCCCGATGCAACAAAAATAGAAGTCGTAGCTGGGCAAGAAGTTCAGGTCACACTAAGCTTTGCCGGCAGATCGACTAGAAGGTACTCCCTCCGTCCCAAAACAAGTGTCGTAGACTTAGTACAAATTTGTACTAAATCAACAACACTTATTTTCTGAGGGATGGAGTAAGTAACTTAACAAACAACAAGATTATCCTTTTACAACCAATATAGACACCCACAAGCATCAGCAGCAAACTAACCACCATACCAAGCAAAACTAGCAGCACGAACTTGTTGTGTTGCCCCAAGATTTGAGCACCCACAAGATATATGCGTTCAACAGCCTCTTTTTTTTTTTTTAAGATTTAGTTTCACTTGGAAGACCAGCGTTACCATACGGTACAGACAAAACACATCAAAACGGGAGCCACAGCGTTGACCAACTCCACAACCAGAACGGTGACCCAAAATAAAGGCAGTAGTTTTTAGCAATAGCAAGGAGCAGGCCCTAGTTGACCGCGGCTTGACAGTCTCTAGCTGCAAATCGGTGGTAAATAAGTGCAAATAGATCTGGGACCAATTCTGAATCCGCAGACGTCGGATCCCCATTTGAAAATAACAAATCAGCCTACATATTAGCAGACGAGACAAGATCTACTTACTACTAGTTTACCTGGACGGACGAGTCTCCGCAGACCTCGCTGCTTGCTGCCGATCGAGTGAAGGCGATGGAGATTCGGATGGAAGAGGGGATGAGTCTCCTCTCAGGTCAACGCTCACTCTTGAGTCAAGTTTTTTTTTTGAGGGGTAATAGCCTTTTATTACTCAAAGTCCACATAGAGTGGGATACAAGTTTGATCGTGTGGTTGGCCAAGCCACACATGACGCCCTGGACCTAACGACAAGGCGAAACGCCCAACCACTAACAGGCTATTAGTAGTAACAAACTCCCACGTCTTTGCTGCTAACCTAAGCTTCTTTGGTGGGCTGGGCTGTCCGTGCGCACAAACCCGTGGGCTGTCCGTCCCTAGCTAATAATAAGTAAAATTAGAAAATAGTAAAAATAAATAAAAATAATCTGATTTTTTGTTGTTGTAAACTTTGGCAAATGTTCTGTGTGCTTGTAAAAATTTATCACGAAAGGACATCCATGGAAGTTTTGGCAAAAACAATCCATGCTGCAAAAAGCTATTTTTTAAAGCATTTTGGAGTGTTGTTTTTGGTTTTTTTTTGCCATGACTTCCATGAATGTCATTTCATAATGAAAATTGTCAAGCATACAAAACATTTGTCAAAGTTCGGTACAAAAAAAACATATTTTTTACTGTCTAACATGTCGGCATACCAAACGGGCTGCTTTTTAGTTTTTTTTTCTGTTCTAAAACCACGTCTTTGCTGCTAACCTAAGCTTCTTTGGTGGGCTGGGCTGTCCATGCGCACAAACCCGTGGGCTGTCCGTCCCTAGCTAATAATAAGTAAAATTAGAAAATAGTAAAAATAAATAAAAATAATCTGATTTTTTGTTGTTGTAAACTTTGGCAAATGTTCTGTGTGCTTGTAAAAATTTATCACGAAAGGACATCCATGGAAGTTTTGGCAAAAACAATCCATGCTGCAAAAAGCTATTTTTTAAAGCATTTTGGAGTGTTGTTTTTGGTTTTTTTTTGCCATGACTTCCATGAATGTCATTTCATAACGAAAATTGTCAAGCATACAAAACATTTGTCAAAGTTCGGTACAAAAAAACATATTTTTTACTGTCTAACATGTCGGCATACCAAACGGGCTGCTTTTTAGTTTTTTTTTCTGTTCTAAAACATATTTTTTACTGTCTAACATGTCGGCGTACCAAACCGGCCGCTTTTTAGTTTTTTTTTCTGTTCTAAAACTCGAAATAACTCGAAATGGTTAGGGAATGAGAGTGACAGGGTTCGAACCCGCAATCTCCTTGCTTCGAGTCAACTACCCTAACCACTACGCTATCTTCACTCTTATGTATACATGTATACATGCTTCTTCTTTATTTCTTTCTACATACGGGAAATGCCCTTCTATGTTTTCTTTTTTATTTCCTATTTATTTTTTCTTTTCCTTAAATTTGTGAACTTTTTTCAAATCAATGTTTTAATTCAAAATTGATGAATCATTTCCATTTTGATGAACTTTTCTTAAAAGTCAATGAACTTTTTTATTTTAGGTGAATATTTTTGAAAAATTGATGAAATTTTGTCAAACCCGATGAACTTTTTTCAATGCGATGATTTTCTTCAATTTGGATAAACATTTTTCGGTTTCATGAATCTGTTTTGAAATTCAATGAAAAATTTCAAAATCAATGTTTTTTCAAATTTGTGAGATTTTTAAAATTGGTGAACTTTTTAACATGGTCATAAAGTCAACGATCAACTGTCCTTGGTCAATTGTCAATTCGCTGGTCCACAAGCTAAATGTTTTTTAAAAAATGCCGATGGGCCGGCCTATACACTGGCGCAAAACAAAGGTGTGAGAGCCACAGGATGTGAGATCTCAAAGTGGTTGGCGCGTGCTCTGTGAAGCTTGAGGTTCCAGGTTCGATCCCCATGTTGACAGTTTTGATGAAGTTTTTTTCATAAAAAAATGAACGAAAAAACTAAACCAGGACATGTTTTTTTGTTTTGTTTCTGAGAGGCACGGCTGTGCCTCTCGCAGAAGCAAAACCGTGCCTCTCATGGAAGGAAAGGAAAAGAGAAAATATGTTTTTTTCACGGAAACAAAACCGTGCCTATTATGAAAGAAAAAAACACGTTTTTTCGATTTCTGAGAGGCACGGTCGTGCCTCTCGCGAAAGCAAATCCGTGCTTCACGTGGAAGCAAAACCGTGACTCCCACGGAAGAAAAAAAATATGTTTCCACAGAAAAAAAATATTTTTTTGATTTTTTTGTTCAAAAGCTTAAGAAGACCGGCAGAAAACCAAAAGGCCAAAAAACCGAAAATAACCATCTAAAAAGTCAAAAACGCGTGCGGTAAAATAAAATAAAATCCGAAGAAAGCACCCAGAGCACGAAACATGGTGGCGCCTGCAAGTGCCCCAAATGGCGTGCTTTCAGCCCACCCCAAGTGATCGTTGGGAGGCTCCCGAAGAAGCGTTTGTCAACTAGTTGCTCTCTATTAATGGACGCCATCGGCGCCATCAGAGCCAAATAAAGAATGCCTGGTTTATTTGCCCCCACTCATTTGTTTTTCTGGTAAAATTATCAAAGCCCATCCGCCAGTAAGCCCACCTAGCACGTAACTGATCTTGCCCAGAGAAAGATTGCGAGCGAGCCTACCTGTGTGTCCGGAACGCAAGCGCACGCGACACAAACAACCCTTGTCGGGGAGACGCGAAAGTTAGCCGCCGCCACCGCCCTGAACCCGTGACCATGTGACGAGCCCTCGTCCCCTCGCCTCCTGCAATCTCGCCGTCGATCCACTCCCACCGCAGGTTGTTCTTTGGTCCTTGGAATATATCGCTACGACGTCGTGCCACCATCAAGCTAAGCCCTATTTTTCATCCCGATTTTCAATTCCAATCCTCTTTGCAAGCTGCCTGTTAGAAAATAAGTTTCCTTTCAAAATATTAGTAACTATTACCAATTAGCAACTACGTGATTGGTCCCAGATCCACTCATAATAATTTCATATGAAATAAGTTTGAGAATGTAGGAACAAAATAAAATCTATAGCAAATCTATAGCCACTGCCGCATCCAAGAGGAAACCCTCCCCGGCGGCAGCGACGGCAAGACGCGGAAGGAAGCGACGGATTCTTGTATGACTTATCTAACATTCTTAAGAAGTTGCTCCCCACTTCTATCTATTCTCTCAACATGCACACTATCCACATCATCATCATGCCACATCATCGACTAAATAGGAGCAACCCACTAAATAGTTCATCCCCACTATGCTATTACTTTTGACATGCAGCCTGTTCAACTCAGCAAATGTGCCACATCAGCCAAAAATAATAATGAACAAATACAAATCGTGTAGCCATCTCCCTGGTCACCAAAGCGACAAGTCGTTTGATCTTTTGCCTTCTGAACCGATGAGTTAGTGTAGCGAAGCGATTTTATTACTCCAAAAACTCCCGAACCAAGACAATCCACCACCAGCAGCAGTAAGGACTACCGCATCCTCTCCTATATCTCGATCCGCTAATCTCTCCGCACCCTTCTCTGCCTCGCAGCGCAACCCGCCTTCTCAATCACCTTCTGCCGGTCCATGTACGCCCTGCCGGCTGATCTACCGATGCGCTGCACCGTGCCGGAGAAGTTGCGGGTCACTACTAGTGAAAAGTCTATACACAGAATCTTACCAACAGTGCGCTTTAAAATCAGGCGCTGCTGCTAACTAGCAGCAGCGCGGGCCATAGAAACTCGCTGCTGAAACAAGTTTATCAGTAGCGCGTGCACCCCAAGAAGCGCTACTGCTAAAATTCCCACGCCGCCGCCGCGAGGCCAGTTATAGCAGCAACGCTTTAAAATAAACAGCGCTACTGCTACGTAACGTAGCAGCAGCGCATTCAGGCAATAATCGCTACTGCTAAATTAACTACAAAAATTTAGTCCCACCTCGCTCCATGAAGAGAGTTTTACCCACCTTAAATATGTTTCTTCTACAACTTTGACAAGCACTTGGTCTTCATTGAACTCTATGTGTAGGATCTGTGGCCGCAATAGGAGTATTCGCCAGTTCTTAAACGAACCGGCAAGGATTCCTATTGACAAATCAGATTGTACACAAAAAGACCATTGATGATCAATGTATTTTTTATGTCTATGTCTATTTTTACATACTGACACATAGCAGTAGCGCGTTCAAGGCGAAAGGCGCTACTGATAGGTTGCTTAGCAGTAGCGCGTTTACCTATACGCGCTACCGCTATGCCGTTGCATCTCCCCCCATTAGCTAGCCTCATCCACAGATCACACTCACACACACTCGATCACGGTCTCCTCCTCACCCCCCGCGCCGCCGGTCCTCCCCCGTCGCCCCTCCCCCGATCTGCGCCGCTGTCGCCTCATCCTCCTGGCTGGACTCGGTACCGGCCTCCTCCTCCGTCCTCCCTCCACTCGCCGCTGGCCGCCCCCTCCTCGGTCCGCCTTCCTCCTCGATCCGTCCTCCCTCCACTCGCCGCCGGCCGGCCCCTCCTCGCTCCGCCTTCCTCCTCCGTCCTACTATCTTCTCCCTCCTCGAGTCGCCCCTCCTTGTCCCTCCTCCCTGATACATTTTGATTTAGTAGGCTTTCATATGTAACATTTTGATTTAGTTGATATGATTCAGTTGATTTAGTAGGCTAGTTGATTTAGTTAATTTAGAACATTTTGATTTAGTTTATTTAGTAGGCTAGTTGATTTAGTTGATTTAGTAGGCTAGTTGATTTAGAACATTTTGATGTAGTTGATTTAGTATGCTAGTGGATTTAGTATGCTAGTTGATTTAGTTGATTGAGTATGCTCGATTTAGTTCTTTTGTAATAAGTTATTTTTTGGCAAAATGTAGGTGCCAATGTAGTTAAATTTGCCACTTGTTTCCTGTGAAGTGAATCGTTAATCCTTTGCTCATATTGCTTTACGAAAATGGCGCCACCACCAGCACCACTATGTCGACTGTGCAAGTCAAGGTGCGCCAGCAGCCTTGCAACTGGCAAGCTGTTCGGCATCTACTTCCATCCGAGTTTTCGTCATGCGGCGGTAAGAAATTAGATGAAATGTAACAACTATTTTTTTTAGTGTTGGCATTACTGCATTGTGTCATTTTGCTTTTCTTACACAGATCGTTCCATGCAATGTGAGGTTGAAATTCAACAAGCTGATTGGAGACACTGTGACATTTGAGGCTCCTGGGGGGCTGTACACTATGGAGGTCGAGAAAGGACGCAATATTTCGCAGATTGGAGGAGATGGATGGACCCGTTTCCTCGCTCGCATGCGTCTTACTGGTGGTGAGTTGATCAGATTCTCCTTCAGAGCAGAAAGACCCAAGCTGGTTGTCATTTATATCAACCTGGTGGAAGATGATGAAGATGACGAAGATGATGAAGATGACGAAGATGATGAAGATAATGAGGACCCACTCAATGAAGATGATGAGAACCCACTTCATGAAGCCATCATAGCTTAAAGAATGAGGCTGAGCGAGGAGGAGGTGTGGAACCTATGGGACATAATTCCGCCACATGATGACTTTGTCGGGGTGCCATTCGTGACCCGCCTGACAAGTACCATGGTCGATCGGCATGAAATGGTATGTTATACGTATATGCTTAGTGAATCCGATGATATGCTTAGTGTAGAGTCCAATAATATGCTTTGTGGAATCTAGTTGATGATATACTTTAGTGTAGAGTCTGATCACATGCTTATTAGTGTAGAATCCAAGGAACTATTAATAGTGTAGATAATCCATATATATATATATATATACTTATTAGTAGAATTCATGATTAATTAGTACAAATTCGTAGTACTGTGTCTTTTGATAGTGTAGAAATCTAGACTTACTAGAAATATATTTGCAAGAGTATGTGTGAGGCTATTTATTAACTGATATGTTTTTCTTATTCAGAGATTGCCAAAGAACCTATCTGTGAGTTGTGGTGTCGAGCCTGATGAAGAAGGCTCAGTTGGACTACGCCTTACCGCAAGGGGCTCCGTCACCACATGTACTTACCGCATGGGCACAGATGGTCACACACAGTTGAACTCGGTTGGATGGAAGAGATTCCTCGTTGGCAAGAATCTTCGTGCTGGACAGGCCATCCTAATTACTATCAGGAACACCCACCGCCCAGGCTTGAGGATGATGATCGTCGTCGATATCATCTAGAACTATATATGTGTGTGTGGCTATATCATCTAGAACTACATATGATGATTGTCGTCGATATCATGTAGAACTACATATGATGATCGTCGTCGATATCATCTAGAACTAAATATGATGATTGTCGTCGATGTCACCTTGTACTGCTTGAGGATGCATGTTGAGTATATATGAAATTGTTATCTAGTACTCCCTCGGTTTCAAATTACTCGTCGTGGTTTGAGTTAAAATTTGAACTAAAACCACGACGAGTAATTTCGAACCAAGGGAGTACTACCTAGTACCTATAATGCTTTATGAAATTGATATCTAGTAGTACCTAGTATCTGGAAATTGCAGTTTATCGAAGTCGGAATGGGGAAATGGTGAAAGATATAACAGTAGCGCTGGACGGGGAAATCGCTACAGCTAAATAATAGCAGCGCGTTTCTGAAAAGCGCTGCTGCTATAGTCAATAGTGGTAGCGCGGGTACAGGCAGCGCTACTACTAAGAGTTAGCTGTAGCGCCTTATTGGTAGTGCGGGCACCCGCGCTGCTGATAGGCCTAAAACCCGCGCTGCTGCTAGCCTTTTCCCTAGTAGTGGGTGGTACCAACTTCTCGCATCGCCCATGTGAAAGGTGAGAGGAGCCCCGATCTGAACATGGGAAGCCAGATTTGAAATTCTTTTTTTTGCCTTTCGTGGATTCATGGATTCGAAGGTAAATTGATGAGCCTTGCAGATGCATCATATGGTTCGTGGATTCAGTGATTCCGTGATTGGTGTGACACTGATTTGTTTGGTGACAATCATCCAACAGAAATGGACACCATGCCTCAACTAGCCACTGCCGCATCCAAGAGGAAACCCTCCCCGGCGGCAGCGACGCAAGACGCGGAAGGAAGCGGTGGACGCACGAGTGGCTGTACGAGGCGAGGCCAGTGATGGATAGGTGCCAGCACACCGTTCATCCTCTTTTAGTTGTTCTATGATGTTATACGTAGGTACTAAAAGTTGACTGAATCGAGTATATTCATTGTTCCAAGTCTTATATAAATTAACAAGAAGGAAGTTATTCCATTGATTTTTAGCTTCTACGAAGTCTCTCTCTCTCTATACCTCTAATAAATTCTCTTGCATCATTCCTGAAAGGGGTACTGAAATCGCTGTCTTTTTTCATGCTTTTGGTGGACAGATTATACACATTGCGTTCTAGCTGGTAAACAATTTCTTTTTGCAGTAACTCAAGGGATTTCGAATTGATGTGTTGCTTTCTGTAGTCTAACTCTGAACGTTTTTTCTTCCTAATTTTCAATTTGTTACCGCAGATTACTTCGCACACATGCAACGATCTGAAGGTATATGCATATTTATGTTTCTCAGGTAAGTCATATACATGTTTTAGTGCTGATCGTGATAGCTCACTTTTTTTTCTTCCTGAATTCCGATAATTTAATCTATACTAAACACTGTATAAGTGTTTCATATAGATTTTAGGTAAAGGACCATTCAGCATAAATGGTCAGCTATATCCAAAAGAATGAATAATAGATTTTAGGTAAAGGACATATTTGTATGGATGCATTTATAAATTATTCTAGAGTTTCATCTTTCGTATGGTCAATGAGAGATCACTGAAACTGAATGGTGTTCCATAAATTATGAACTTTTCATGGGGGCATAAATTATAAACATTATGGTTTCTCAAGATAAGGATTTAACTTTATTGAATATTCCATGGTACTTTTGCTCATTTTATTTTCCCAGCCACACTGAAGAGTTTCACGGTGTCATGTGCTTACTCAAAATTTCACATACATAGGTACAACCGAGATTCAGGAAAAAAAAGGTCAATTAAGATATACAAAAAATGCTATCGATTGATCTAATTTTCCCTGATATTCTGTTTGTGCGCAGCCTATATTTTATCAACCATGTTCATGAACCATTGAGGAAAGCAATGCTATCATCCACTCGATGCAACTCCCATTCTTCCATTCCCTTTTGAGAATCATATTTGCCAAGATCTTAATGTTGTGTATTGTTGAAGATATTCGACGAACTGCTATGTAAAAGGTCAGACGTTCTTTTTATGTGCCATCCATGATCTTCTTTGTCGACCATCGCATCTTCATTCTTATATTAACTAATTGCAGTGGAAATTAAATTTAACTTGAGTATCTCGATGTTTATAGATCTCTGTTGTTTTGACTAACATACAACTTCAACTTGATAATTGCCCAGTCAAGCATGGATGATGATGTAAATGGAAATGATTATACATACTATGAGATATCAAAATTCAGAAAAGTGCAGTCTTTCAGTTCTTCTCTATTTCTCACTGTATCTCACATCTCAACTACAAATTATCCTTTAGAGAATGGATGAAAACATGAGAATTAGACTGCTATTTTATTTTGCAATCTATGCACCACCTCAATGAATCCATTTTGTTTGTTGTTTTTCTGCAGAGTTATGTTACCCAATCCATAGTATTACTCATAAGAGGGAACTTTCTGATGAAACTACAACTAAACACTACAGAGTCTTTAGAAGGTGAAAGTCTTAATATTCTTTCAGCACTAATGGCATTTGTATGACATTCATTTATGTGCTGTTGTGGGATGGATTAAAGTAAATTTACATGGGAGTTCTGATGCAGATTAGGCACAATCAAGACTTGTGGTCAAGGTGGTGATGTTTGAGTTGCAGCTTGGTAGTTTTTTCCATTCGCACAAGAATCATAGATGGTAGCATATATTAAAGCTTTAACCAGTTGGTTTCATGGGTAATTGACCATAATATCCTCTGTTCCAAATTTTTGTCTGTTGTCCATATTTTGAATGATATAAGTAGGATGATTGACCTTACTTACATATGTATCAATAGTCATGTATCATTCTAAAGTATTGTTGTCAGCAGAATCATCTATAGTCGTTTTGTTGATCCTTTTAAGACAGTCGGTATGAGTAAAACACCAACTTTAGGCAATACTTTCCGCAGCAACGCGCGGGGAATCATCTAGTTTACATAGTATATTAGGCCTCAGCTTCACGCCTGCAGCCGGTTTCTCTCCCGGTCGCCCAGGGCGCTTTATCCAAGGAATGAAGGCAATGCACTACTCCGCTGTCGCAACTAAACTGCTTGACTAGTTGAAACCGACTTATGCAGATGTGAGATTACTAATGTAGATTAGAGATGACATGCTGAATGTGAGATATAGCGTAGGGATTGGCGAAAGAGCTGTGGGTGCAACGTAGTATAGTTTAAAAGAGCACAATAGTCAGAGTATTAGTGTAAAGATTCCTGCATTGTGTAGTAGTAGTAGCCAAGCATATATATGTTGGAGATTAGAACGACGAGGATGAAAACAAACACATGCTTCTTCTTCCCGCAAAAGAAAAGAGACGAAACGATATGTACTGTTTCTAGATAGTCCGTTGAAAGAAAGAAGAGAAAAAGTTATGCGGTCGTGATGATCTAGCGAGGAGACAAAAGAGACACCGCGCGTGTCCATCGACGTGCCACCCAACCACCGTAGTAGGTACGTACGTGTCGATCTCGTGTGCCCAGGTTAGGTGTGACGCATACAAACGGCCATGCATGCCGATGGGCCAGTCAGACAGACATTGCTAGCTACCATCCCAGAGGGTTCCATCTATAAATGGCAACACTCGTCGCCGTATTTTACCAGGCACCAACAAGATCATGAAGCCACACATGTCCGCCACGGTACCGAGAGCCCCGAGGGTGGCGGCCATCCTCCTGGCCGTGGTCCTGGCGGCGGTGCTCGCCATGGCCGTGAACGGCGCCCAGAGGTGCGGCGACCAGGCCCGCGGCGCAAAGTGCCCCAACTGCCTCTGCTGCGGTAAATACGGCTTCTGCGGCAGTGGCGACGCCTACTGCGGCGAAGGCAGCTGCCAGAGCCAGTGCCGCGGCTGCCGTGACGACGTCGTGGGGCAGGCGTTGCCGACCGAGTCGGATCCTACAAGAGCTGCAGCGGCGTCCTCGGCGTCAGCCACGGGATTAAACTTGACTGCTTCCACCGGAGGCCCTTGAACAGAGGTCTCACGTCCTTTTATTTATTTTTTGAAATGAAAGGGGTTTCCCATTTGTCTACGTAACGTGAGCGTGAGCCCTGGACGAATAATCTCGAGAAGTACTAGTATGTGAAAAAAATAAATGGACGAATATTTCCCATTTGTCTTGTCTTATCGTGCTTCGGCATCTTTTTGTCTTCAATAAGAAACGGGATAGAGAACTTGGGCCTAGCCCGTGGTAAAGACCTCCTGAAGGGGGGTTTAATTTCGTCAATATTAGAGATCTGCAATCGCGAAAATTCATCGGCGTGGACGAGCTCGCCTGCTCACTTTATCACGAGGCGTCGACTCGTTCTGGATATGGGATGGATGCGGTATTCCCGGGCGTACGCCGATTATTTAATGCATATGGTCGATGGGAGACACGACGACACTGTACCAACATGTGCAGTGTAGGAGCGAACGGCAACGTAACGGTGGGAGGCGGTCGAAGACAGGCTGGAGCACGGCGATTGTGATGCGCATGCGCGTGCTGGATTAGGTGTGAGCAGTTAACTGGAGTATCATGCAGCTCGTAGTAAATGGCGTATGTACTGTAACTGTATATTAAGTTTTATGGTGTGTGTGTTTAGCAGTCAAGTGGCAAATTGTGTGGAAGCAGTCATCTAGTCGCAAACGATGTGCATACAGACATACTGTAGGCCTTCTGAATTTTTTGGATAGGCAGACCGTGACATAATTTTTTGTTTCAATTACACACCAACAATTTCGATTTTTCACTGTGATTATGTGGTTTCAAGGATAGATATCAATGTCTGACAAATCTAGCATAAATGTATTTTTAGCCAATATTGTTTCCAAAAGAGAAAAGAAAAACATTTTTTGGGTTTTGTCAGATTTTTTTCTTTGCCAGGTGCATATCGATGAGCCAAAGTTTAGAATTGGACATTTTAATTTTCCGGACAATAGACTGATGTGATTTTTTAACCGAATTTGAAGATTGTCGATTTTTATTCCATTTTTGTGTTTATTTTAGCTACTGATGTTTTTTTTTGTAAAACATATCCGAACAAACAGATTTTGGGTTTGTCAGAGATTTTTATTTTATTTTTCCTAGGGGTTAGATCATTGAGGCTAACATGTGAAATACTTATTTGAAAGCACGCCAAACTTACGCGATTTCCATATGTCGGGTCAGATAAATAGAATGTTTTTTGGATGCCAATGCCTGACACACAATGGATTTGTAACTTTACATTTTATGTACATTTTTTGTTACGTTTGCTTTGTTTTTCTTCTGATCTTTCTAGTGTTCTCAATATGTAGGCATGTATTTTCGCAGTGATTTTTGTATTGCTATCCGTCATGGAGGAATTTTTGCTTTGTAGAAACAGATCCTCTTTTTTCATGGATTGTGGCCATAATATTGGACAAGTTCGGCCAGGGCAAGTGGTGTATCTGATTTTCGGGGCGTACAACAGGGGGAAGGTATATACAACATCAGCATGGTGAGAGTTATTTGGTTCGAGGAATGAAGATCAAACACAAAAATAAATTGTCCAACTCAGCCGCAATACCTGCCACAGAGTGGTCGGGGCACGAGCTGCTCTCTTTTTTCATTTTTTGGAGTATTTAACGAAAAACTACCACATTTCGTCGAATCGTGCCTACAAACTACCACTTTACAAATTTATGCCGAAAACTACCACTTTTTGACTAATTTTTCCCAAAAACACTAGTGACTGCTTCGGCCGAAATTAAACATGATTATGACAGGGTTGGCCCACACGTAGGCAATGACATGGCACAGTAGTCAACTCCGTTAGATTGACCGTTATGACACGTGGGGCCCGTATGTCAGTGTTAGTAAAATTTCTCAAATTTTTAATGAACATACTAATTACTTTTTTCTGGCAAACACGTACTAAATGCAACCAGTTTTTTTTAAAGGTAACTAGGGATTTATTCAAAGTTCATCACATCCGGAATACATGCAATTTCAGGAAGGATCCCTAGCCACACATGGCGACCCACCGGCAGAGACGCAGCTCCTTTTGCAACCGAATGGGCCTCGAAATTATTTTCTCTACGTTCAAATCGAAAGAAAACTGAAGTAAAAAGGTTCATGCTAATGTGTATGTCCTGCAGAATCGGCGCATACACTGGTGATGCTTGTTGCTTTATGTTGGAGATCACTTCTAAGCAATCTGTTGTGATTACCAGCTCCTTCAAATTCAAGTCGGGGGCAAGGGCAAGGGCCTCACTGCACGCGTGTGCCTCCAAGCTCGCCGGGTCGATCAAGCCCTCAAAAACTAATGCTGATGCTCCAAGAAACTTCCCTGTTTTATCTCGGCATACCACAGCAGCCGCTCCCTTCTCGCCCAGCGTTGATATGGCGCCATCACAGTTAATCTTCACAGCTTCTCCATCTGGCGGAAGCCATGCACGTGCTTTCGGTGCCGCATGCGCTGAAGACGACCGCGACTATTGAGCTTCCACGATATCCAGCTCCTCCAAAAACCGCCTGATAAAGCTCATGGTTGACAGTGGGCTTTGAAACTCTTCCTCATTGATTGCTTTCCGACGAGCCCACCAAATCGCCCACATTGTCACTAGAACACGCGTTAAATCCTGCTGGCTTGTTGTTTCAAACAACCAGAACAGCCACAGCCGTGCGTCGGGATTTTGGTTTGATATCACATGTTCCAAAAGCTCATCATCACCCAAGGCCCATACACATCTAGCCATGCGGCAGCTGAGCAAGGAGTGGCGCCAGGTATCCTCCTCGGCTCCACAAATCGAGCACGCCGGTGTATCTGCCATGTTCCTCTCATGTCGAACAAGCCCTGTAGGGATCGACGTGTGGGCTAACCTCCATACGAACACCCTGATCTTGGAAGGGACCCGCACCTTCTAGAGCTGCGACCATGAACTCTTGTCTGCTGCAATATTTGAGTGTCCCGGTCGGTGGTCGAGCCAGTCCTCCCTCTGAATCTTGACTGCAGATATCATTCGGTAAGCCGATCGAACCGAGAAGACTCCCCTCTTATCATAGTGCCAGGCCTAAAAATCTTCCTGAATCCGAGTGCTCAATGGTATGTTCATAATCACTTCAACATCAGGAGCAATAAAATGTTCCATGATCACATGCTTGTTCCATGACCTGGTGGTGGGGTCAATCAGATCCGAAACTAGATTTGGCGGATTGGCCGACCGTGCACAAATCGGTCGAAGTTTGTAGTCTCTCGGGAGCCAGTTATCTTGCCATATATTTGTATGTGTTCACGATCCAATGCGCTTGATGAGCCCTTGTGCTAGCACGTCCCTCCCTTCTAATATGGAGCGCCAGACCTAGGACGGACCTGCACCCAAAACAGCATCCAGAAGATGACAGTCTGGAAAGTACCTGGCTTTTAGGACGCGAGCACTTAGCGAAGCCGGGTCCTGCAGAAGCCTCCAAGCTTGGCGTGCAAGTAATGCTAGGTTAAACAACTCCAAATCCCTGAAGCCCAACCCTCCCATGAACTTGGGTTTGGACATAGTATTCCATGAAACCCAGGCAGTTTTCCGCTGGCCATTCTTGCTCCCCCACCAGAACTTCCTGATGATGCCATTGATATGCTCACACAGGCCCCTTGGCAATTTAAAGCATGACATAGAATACGTTGGAATGGACTGGGCCACGGACTTAATCAGTACTTCCTTCCCACCAGCCGATAAGCACTTCTCCATCCACCCTTGCACCTTCTTCCAAATTCTATCTTTCAAGTATTTAAACGACCCTTCTTTTGCTCTCCCCACATCCGACGGCAAGCCTAAATATTTCTCTCAATGATTCGTTGTGAACAGACAGAATATTCTTGATGGAATTACGAGAAGCATCTGGTACCCCTTTACTAAAGAAAATGGATGACTTATCCATGTTTACCCTCTGACCCGAGGCATTGCAATAGATCCTTAGTAACTCCTCAATCCGAGTTGCGCTCACATCAGTCGCTTCAAAGAAAAGCAAACTGTCATCTGCAAATAGCAGATGATTAACTTCAGGTGCATTCGGCGCGACTGTGATTCCACGTACTCTTGCGCCGGCTTTCAACAAACATGACAGCCCCTCTGCTGCTAGCAGGAACAAATATGGTGAGCTAGGATCACCCTAACGCAAGCCTCGAGAGGGCTTAAACCCATCCAGACTCCTTCCATTAAATAGAACTGAAAAGGAGACCGATGTCACACATCACATGACCGTATCAGTAAAATGGGAACTAAAGCCCATCTTTATCATCACAGCTCGCAAGTAAGACCACTCCAAGCGATCATACGCTTTCATCATATCCAACTTTAAAGCACAGTATCTGTTTCCCTTTACCCTCCTAGTTTTCATATAATGTAAACATTCATAGGCTGTGATGAAGTTATCTGTGATGAGACGACCAGGGACAAAAGCTGACTGTTCTTCGGAAATGATCTCGGGGAGGATTACTTTCAGCCTGTTTGCTAAGACCTTCGAAGCGATCTTGTAGATCACATTGCAAAGACTTATCGGCCGAAATTGTCCTAAAACTTTTGGACTTGCTATCTTAGGGATTAAAACGATGAACGTATTGTTGATCTCCTCCAGTGAGTCCACACCATCAAGCACTCTAATGATCATCCTTTTTACTTCATCACCACATAAGTCCCAATGTTTCTGAAAAAAATGTGCCGGAAAACCGTCCGGCCCTGGTGCTTTAGTTGGAAACATTTGAAACAGAGCTTCCTTAATCTCATCCTTACTATATGTTGCATTCAGGCGGGCATTCATATTGCCATCCACCCTCACCGGTATGTGCGATAACACCTCTTCCATACCTATTGTTCCTTCTGACGTGTACAGATTTGAGTAAAAGGTCGTGGCCATGTACGCGAGTTCGACCGGATTAGTGCACGTAGTTCCGTCATTACGGTCCAACTGGATTATACTGTTTTTGGCCCGCCGAGCACTAGCCTTCCTTTGGAAAAATTTGGTATTGCTATCACCCTCGGACAACCATGAAATACGCGACCGCTGTCTGGCCATGATTTCCTCTCTGTACGCCAATTCCACCATTCGATCCTCGACTCTACGTTCCTCGTCGCTGGGTCCCGTTCGCAACGGGTCTGCACGCAACGTTGCCAGTTGCCGGCGTAGCAGCCGTATCTCCTGACGGACTGATCCAAAGGTGATCCATCTCCACCTGGATAAAGAGGCGGCCACTGCCTGAAGCTTGTTAGACAATTCAGTCACCGAAGAGCCTGGGCCATCACTTCTCCATGCATCTTCAACAATACCGTTAAAACGGCTATCTCTTTCCCAAACACATTCATAACGAAACGGTTTCTTCACTGCAATGCGCTGATTTCCCGCTTCCATCTCATTCAGAAGAAGAATTGGACTGTGATGCTCCACTCTCGCAAACGGGAAGATGTGCGACCAACTTGCAGAGGCTAAAGCCCGGTCCAAACGGACTCTACAGAAACCACCTCCCCTAACTCGTTTCTCAAAAGTCCAATCTAGCCCACAGTATCCCAAGTCAGCCAATTCACATACATCCACCGCTTCTCTGAAACCCTCCATTTGTGCGCTATCACGAGGATTAGGGCCCATTTGCTCCTCCTGTCAGAGAATCTCGTTGAAATCGCCTATGCAAAGCCAGGGTAACGTGCTCTCCCCCCTCAGCCTCTTCATAGTGTCCCATGTTTTATATCTCAAGTTCCTGTTGGCTTCACCATAGAAACATGTGAGGCGCCATTGCTCGGACCCTGGTTCAGAAGCCCACGAGTCTATATGATACTGCGAGAAATTTTTTATTGCCAAGTTCAAATCTGCCTTCCAAAAAATACAAAGCCCACCACTACGTCCACTGCTAGGAACTGCAAAACTATTTTGGAAACCTAAAGAAGCCGCCAAACCTTCCACTCGATTTTTTGCAATTTGAGTCTCCACAATGCAAAGAACCGACGGCGCACTAGCCCCCACGAGATCGCGGAGCTCATGGACTATCGCAGGGTCGCCAATCCCATGACAGTTCCAGCATAGAGTCCTCATTGGGCTCGGCGGCTCTCCTCGAGGGAGGCCACCTCCATTGCTTGTAGCTTGATCATCTCCTCGTCAACTTGCTGTTTCCTCCTCTTCACCAGCGGGTCCTTCTCTGGTGTGGATGCCATGGCCTTGCTTGAGCTCGGGGTAGCACCTTCAAGTAATTTGACTGTCCCCGCAACCTTTCCAGCAAGGTTTGAAACTGGCAGTCCCCCGATTGTAAGAGAACCATCCGTGTTCACCAATCTTTTGTGAGCTCCCTTCTCTGCCCGCTTATTGCTGCCGCCAATGATTTCTATATCCATGCGATGTGGAGCTGGTGAGTTAGTCCTGTAACACCCTCGATGCGACTATATCTCCCACGTGTCGAGGCACGACTTAGAGGCATAATCGCATTGAAGGCATATGTCGCAAGTTAGGCAATCTTCACAACATCCCATGTAATATATATATAATAGAAGGGGAGATAACATAGTTGGCTTACACTCGCCATGTCAATCAAGTACATAAATAACATTACATCATCCAAACACTCATGGCCCGACTACGGCGCCAAATTAAAAGAGAACCCAACATGCGACAACGGTCCCGTTCACTCCAAACTGGGCACCACTACTGATCATCGGGAAAGGAAACATAGTAACGTTGAGAGTCCTCGTCGAACTCCCACTTGAGCTCATACGCGTCTCCTGGAGCGGAATCATCAGGCCCTGCATCTGGTGTAATAGTAATCTGTGAGCCACAGGGACTCAGCAATCTCGCACCCTCGCGATCAAGACTATTTAAGATTATAGGTATGGCAAGGTAAATATGAGTGGAGCTGCAGCAAGCGACTAGCAAGTATGGTGGCTAACTTATTCGCAAAAGAGAGCGAGAAGAGGAGGCAAAGCGCAAGCGAGAAACTAGAGAACCACTTGCGCAAACATTACTCCAACACCGTGTCCACTTCCCGGACTCCGCCCAGAAGAGGCCATCACGGTAACACACTCAGTTGATTCATTTTAATTAAGTTAAGGTTCAAGTTATCTACAACCGGACATCAACAAATTCCCATCTGCCCATAACCGCGGGCACGGCTTTCGAAAGTTCAAATCCCTGCAGGGGAGTCCCAACTTAGCCCATGACAAGCTCTCACGGTCAACGAAGGAATAGACCTCCTCCCAAGACGTTCCGATCAGACTCGGTATCTCGGTTACTCAAGACACTTCGACAGGTTAAAACAAGACCAGCAACACCGCCCGAATGTGCCGACAAATCTCGATAGGAGCTGCACATATCTCTTTCTCAGGGCACACTCAGATTGTCCAAACTTCCGGTAGGCCAGCCCAGAGTTGCCCCTGGTAGCCACCGGCGGCTCACAGTTTGGACCAACACTCAGAGGAGCACTGGCCCGGGGGGGGGG
Source organism: Triticum urartu (assembly GCF_003073215.2). Taxonomy (NCBI): domain Eukaryota; kingdom Viridiplantae; phylum Streptophyta; class Magnoliopsida; order Poales; family Poaceae; genus Triticum; species Triticum urartu. The sequence continues at coordinate 748,778,264 of NC_053023.1, read as the reverse complement.
GGGGGGGGGTTAAAAAATAATGATGACCCTTGAGTCTGCAGAACCCAAGGGAAAGAAAAAGCTAGGTGGCAAATGCTAAACCAAGGTTGGGCATTGCTGGAAAAGCTTTAATCAAGGCGAACTATCAAGGGGTTCCCATTATAACCCAACCGCGTAATGAACGCAAAAATCCGGGAAGATAACATCGATATGACGGAAACTAGGTCGGCAAGAGTGGAACAAAACACTAGGCGAGAGGCCGAGCCTTCCACCCTTTACCAAGTATATAGATGCATTAAGATAGCAAGATAATATAATGATATCCCAACAAGTAATTAAAGGTTCCAACAGGGAACGGCCTTTAATCTTCACCTGCAACTAGCAACGCTATAAGAGGGGCTGAGCAAAGCGGTAACATAGCCAATCAACGGTTTGCTAGGACAAGGTGGGTTAGAGGTTTGACATGGCAATTTGGGAGGCTTGCAAGCAAATGGCAGGCATCGTAGCATTGGCATAGCAAACGAGCGAGCAAACTAGCATAGCAAAGATAGTAGTGATTTCGAGGGTATGATCATCTTGCCTGCACAGTTGTCAGAGTTGACTGGATCCTCGAAAGCAAACTCAACGGGCTCCTCGTTAGCGAACTCGTCTCCCGGCTCTACCCAAACAAGACAAACAAGCAACAAGGATACAATCAACCACGTGCAAGACCAAGCAATATGATGTAATGATGATATGCAATGCGGAATGCGATGCGGGATGCAAAATGCAAGATATGACAGGAAATGCATGAACCTGGCCTCAACTTGGAAATCCAAGTGTGCCACTGGAAAGATGAGATGAAATCGCTTGAAAACGATATAAAGAACGCCGGAATCGTAGTTACGGTTTGGAAATGGCAAGCGATTCAAATATGACACCGATCTGTGATTTACAGCAAGTAGGCATCTAAATGCAATGAGATAAACATCCTACAGCACCCAAACATGACAACAAAATACATGACAGGGGTGCACACAAGATTCTTAACAAAAGTCTAGCACTAAGCTACGGCCAATTCATCCATTAACAGGTTCAAACAAGCATGGCAAAAATGCATATGACAAACAAATCTCAGACTTGGTGAAATTAACACTTGTCTGGAATTTCAGATCAGGTAGCACTCTTCGGAGCAACAAAACTATATGCTACAGGACCTGAACATGGCAAAGTAAAGCATGGCATGGAGCTACTCAAAGAGATTAACAAAAGTCCCTTAGTGACCTTGAGCCAAAAAGGACCAGAAAATACAACTGCAAGCACGTGAACATAGCAAAAACATAATCAGTTTTCAGACTTAGTGAAAACTGGAGCAAGCTGAGATATAACTCAAGTAGGCATGTTTACGAGCTCGATGCACTCACTACGGTGCAAGTCATGGCAAGACAAGCATATACCCATCAAGAAGGCACAAAATGCAAGCTATACATGGCAAGAACAATAGCATAGCATGCACGGGTCAACTACAACATCACCGGCAAAATTGCAAACAAGTTGACAATCTGCCCAGATTCACAAAGTAGCAAAAGTAGAGCTTGATTGACTCAATCTAGGGTGCTCCATAATTGCAAACAAAGATATGGATGGATAGAGCACTACAAGATTAACAAAACATCCTTACTGATCATCCTCAAAAGAGGCACGGATCACTAGGAAACAACATGAACATATGGCAACATGAGATAAACAGCTCCAGGACTTGGTGAAATTGCTAAGTCCCTGAAAACAGAATTAGCAAGTGCACCACTTTGCAAGCTTGCACAAGTCACCACACACATCACAAAAATACATGGGTTGCACCTCTGGAAAGATGACAAAACCCTTAACAAAACACATGTAGAACTCATGGGCATAGCATGCACACAATAATCATGGCAAAAATGACAAAAAGCTAAACGGAGTAGCAGATCTGACAATTAACTCAAGTAGCCCTCTTCTAACGGCATTTCGGGAATTAAGATGAACTCAAATGAAAATGATGCAATGGAATGAAATGATGTACTCTCTGAGACGAACATTTTGATATGCTATATGCATGAATCGGAGCTACAGATGCAAAGTTACGGAGCCGTGAACATGTGCACTTGGACTAGGGTTTCTGAGAAAAGTCAACCTCCAAATGGATCTAGATCTGGCGGTTAATGTAGCTCCGGATCGGGCACTGTAGCACGGCGGCGCGGAAGCCGAGGAACGACGGCGGGGCTCGCCGGAGAAGGGGCCGCGGCGACCGGAGGAAGGAGGAGACCGCCGGGGAGGTCGCCGACGTGGGCTCCGGGCGCGGCGCGGGCGCGGATCGGCGGGTGGCGGCGTCGGGCGGTGCGGGCGGTGCCTTGGCGGCGGCGGCCGGCGACTGGGAGGCGGCGAAGGTGCGGCGGCGTCGAGGCGGAGGCGGCGCAGGGAGGTGAAAGGATCGATATGGTTGACTAGAGGGGGGGTGAATAGGCAACTAACAATTTTTAGCTTTTCTTTAGCAATTTAAACTTTGCATCAAAAAGGTTGTCTAGATATGCAACTAGATGAGCAACCTATATGATGCAACACGAATAGGAACACAAGAAAGAAAGATATATGAAACAAATAAGCTACACAAGTAAAGGCACGATATAACCAAAAGAGGAGACGGTGGAGACGCGGATGTGTTGCCGAAGTTCCTTCCCTTTGAGAGGAAGTACGTCTCCGTTGGAGCGGTGTGGAGGCAGAATGCTCCCCAAGAAGCCACTAGGGCCACCGTAATCTCCTCACGCCCTCACACAATGCGAGATGCCGTGACTCCACTATTGGTGCCCTTGGAGGCGGCGACCGAACCATTACAAACAAGGTTGGGGCAATCTCCACAACTCAATTGGAGGCTCCCAACGACACCACGAAGCTTAACCACAATGGACTATGGCTTCGCGGTGACCTCAGCCGTATAGGATGCTCAAACACCCAAGAGTAACAAGATCCGCAATGGATTAGTAGGGGGAATCAAATATCTCTCGGTGGAAGTGTAGATCGGGGCCTTCTCAACCACTCCCGAGCAAATCAACAAGTTTAGTTGGCTAGGGAGTGAGATCGAGCGAAAATGGAGCTTGGAGCAATAATGGAGCTTTAATGGTGGAAGAGGTGAGTCAATGGGGAAGAAGGAGACCCCTTATATAGTGTATGGAAAAGATCCAACCGTTACCCACCTACCAGCCCGCGGCCAGCGGTACTACCGCGCATGGCCAGCGGTACTACCGCAAGGCCGCGCGGTAGTACTGCTTGCAACCAAGCGGTACTACCGCACGGTAGTGCGGTACTACCGCGCCCACAGCGCGGTACTACCGTGAGGCGAGAGTTCGATAGGAGGAAAGGGAACTTCCGTGCATACTTCCGCAAAAGAACGGAAGTAGCAAAAACTCGACACAGTAGTACTGCCGAGGGGCGGTACTACTGCCTGGCCGTCTAGCATGGTACTACCGCACGGCGAAAGCGGTAGTACCGCGGCAGGTGCGGATGTAAATTTTTACATCCGCTCCTACTACCGCAACCAGGCGGCACTAGCGGGTGGGCAGCGGTAGTACGACTCCAGGGGAGCGGTACTACCGTGAGCACCAGCGGTACTACCGCGCGCCTGCGCGGTACTACCGTGGATGCCCACGGTACTACCGTTGGTCCTGGAGCGGTACTACCGCAACCACAAACTCAGCCAGTCAACTGTGGCAGAAAAACGAAGGAAGCTCCAAGGAAGAAAGGATGGGATAAAAGGAGACGTGTACGTGATGATTCCACCCAAACCTTTCCAACGCGGACCCCCTCTTAATAGTACGGCTTTCCTACGACTCAAATCCACCAAAAGGAAATGTAGAAAAGACGCCGTCTTCGTCAGTCTTCGAGGGGCACCCAATCGTCTTGTGCCTAGCAGAGAAGAGTCTGGAAAGCTCATGGCACACGATTAGTCCGCAAATGCGTTGTCATCAATCACCAAAACACTTAGGGATAAATATGACCTTACAATCTCCCCCTTTTTGGTGGATTGATGACAAAACGGGATTTGCACAAAGAAAAATATATTACGTAAATTCAAACCCCTCCTCTCTATAATATAGACGGGCTCCCCTTAGATGTGTGCCACCTAGATGAGTGCTTTGGACTGCACGGCACACGAATACTAGGATCACAACTCCCCCTATATTATAGAGACGAAGCATATCTATCACTAGACAAGATATACCAAACATAAGTTAACTAAGATAGATAGATAGAGTGCATATGTCTTACACCATATGGAGGAGTCTCGAAGACACAAACCAAACAAAAGCAAACGAGGCAAACGAGGTTCAAACAAACACACCACAAACACACCAAGCACACACACGCAAATCCCTACACTCTCTCCCCCTTTGGCATCGAGACGCCAAAAAGGCAGAGAGGACACCTACAACACAAGTGGTGGCTCAAGCAGAGAAGTCGTCCCACTGCTCCTCGTCCTCCTTGTCAGACTCGGCGGTGGGGATAGTCTCCTCCATGTCATCCTCTGAACTGGTCCACTTGTAGCCCTGCTTAGACATCCAGGCAGCCTCAGGAGTGATGACGTCCTCAGACCCGCCAGACACATCCTCTCCAAAGAGCCTCATCACCTTCTTGTCACGGCGGTGACTCTCCTTGTCAGACACGTGAGCCCTGTACTGTCCCTTCGCCTGCATGCAGAAGAGAGTCTTCATCTTGTCCTTCAGCTTCTTGGCCCATGATGGCTCAGAGGAAGAAGTGGTGAACCTGGCATCACGGTCCTCAGCAGCACGGTCCTCAGCACGGTCCTCAGCAGCCTCCCCCTGCCCAGCAGCCCTCCTAGCAGAAGATGCCTCAGCACGAGTAGTGGTGTTGGCCCAGTTGGGCTTGACGCGGAGGCAGATGGACTCATGGCGGATCCAGTCTGGAGCAAGGAACTCATCACCTGGATACGTCTTCTCCCAAGCGGTAGAGAGCAGCAGAAACAAGTACGGTCCGTAGATAGGAACCTTGCGAGTGAACACCGCAAACCGAAGCTCACACCACATGATGTGAGAGACATCAAGTGGCTGAGTCTGAGAAGAACGTGCCTCTGCACACAAGAGCAACATGTCCACTAGATATGCATGAACCTTGTCCTTGCCGCCAATGCGCGGGAATAGAGTGTTGCGGAAGATGCGATTCATGATATCCAGAAAAGAGTTCAACACCCAAGTAGACTTTCCATTGGGGAGTACCTTCTCAACAAGGAAGGGCTGAAGCAGGTTCTTGTTGGCAGACTCAGAGTTGGCATGGGGGCGGACGCCAACGGGGGTGTGAAGCCCATCATCAGGAATGTGCAACAGATCCATGAACTCCTTCCAAGTGGCAGACAGCTGACGACCATTGGTCATCCAAGTCATCCTCCGGTCGTCCCCGGGATGAAAGTACACTGAGGCAAAGAACTGACAGATAAGCTCAGGGTCATAGTCAAGATGAAAGGAGATCACCGGCTCAATAGCAAACTGCTCCACCAAGTCCAGAGCCTCTCCAACATAGTCACGAAACTTGTCCTTCCACAGGTGATGCATATCTATCCACTTGACATCCACAAAGGTGTTCTGCTTGTTTTTGATCACATCCAGATAGATGAGAACCTGTTGCTTGGTCCAGAACATCTCGGTGCCTCTGAGGGTAGCCCGAGGATTCACATAGGGATTGCTCCTCCGGTGCTCGACATACTCAGTGGTTGAAATCTCGTCCATCCCCTTAACCGGTTCCTTTTGCTTGCTGGCAGTGGACTTCACAGTGCGCTTGGGGGCATTGGAGCCCTCTGGGGCTTCATCTTGGGGGTTGCGCAGACGCTTGGAGCTAGTGTCACGACTCGGATTGGAACGGCGAGAACCACCACCTGAGACACAGAACGCAAAAACACCCACAACAGCCAAGAGAAATTAATGCAAAGACCACAACAAAACAAGTGAAACAGGTAGAAAGCACACATGATACATGCCTAGAGAGAGATTTGATCCCTACGGTAGTACTGCCAAGAGCTGCGGAGCTAAGAGAGTAGTACGGCTCTTAGACGCGGTAGTACCGTGCAAGGTCACGGTAGTACCCTGTGTAGTAGCGGTAGTACGAGCTTAGCACCACGGCCGACGCGGTAGTACCGCGTCCGCGGAGCGGTAGTACCGCTCAGTGCGGTAGTACCGCGCCTGACGGGCGGTAGTACCGCACATTGGGCACGGTAGTACCGCGCCGCATCAGATCTGAACTTGTTCAAATCTGAGAAAGCCTGCGAAACCACGGCGGTACTACGGTAGGACAAAGCTACCACAAGACAGTATATCAGGTATGTTTCCTACGCATCACGACTCTCCTACTTCCTACTCTTGCATAGCTTTGGCCTAAAATCTCAAGAACAACAAGTTTCTCCCCAAAAACCTAGAAGCAAGAGAGCAGCCAAGAAAAAGAGGGATTTGGGGAAAAACCTTGGTCCATGGCAAGAGGAAGTGGTGGGGAACGATCCCACGGGTCGGAATCTGAGGAGAGTGGCCGGAGAAGGAGATCCGGCGAGGGCCTCTGGCGCCGTTCTTGAGAGGGAGAGACATGGGGAGAGAGAGACAATGAATGGGTATGGGGAGTTGGAACTCCCGTGCCCGAGTCATAACCCCCCCACGCGCCCTGGACGGCGCGGTAGTACCGTGCCCAGACACGGTAGTACCGCAAGGTGCGGTAGTACCGTGCTGTGGCGCGGTAGTACCGTGCCTCCCAAGCGGTAGTACCGCGCCCAGATGCGGTAGTACCGTGGGCTCAAGAAGATGCACATTTTGAGCGCAAAAAACAGGATCTTTGCACAAACCACTCCGAGCCAGCACAACACCACAAGACCACGCAACACACAAAACCAGAAAGGCACACGACAAACGAACTAACCACGAAACACCACCTCTCCAAAATAGAGGGCGCCGTAGCCACCTATGTTTGAGTCAATTGGTATGGCACCGCGAAGAATTATCCTTGGGTCCATGACCAAAACTCGTCTTTGAAGCACAAGCACCATCAAACATGGCTGATGTGAAAGACTAGATTGATTTATGCATAATGGGGGGAGGGAGAGTTCATTGAGAGAACATCACTCCCCCTACGTTCATGCCTACATCTAAACAAGACAACAAGTTGAGTGCGGTGGGGTGTGCAAGGGTTCAAGCAACATTGCTCGAATCAATGATATTTAGCTCATGCCTTAACTCGCGAAATCTTGCTTCATCCAAGGGCTTCGTGAAGATATCTGCAAGGTTATCATGAGTGTTGACGTAGTTGAGCTCGATCTCTCCTCGCCTAATGTGATCCCGGATGAAGTGATACCAGATCTCAATATGCTTCGTCTTGAAGTGTTGCACCGGGTTGAGAGAGATCTTGATGGCACTTTCATTGTCACACCAAAGAGGCACTTTGTCACAAGTGACACCATAATCCTTTAAAGTTTGCCTCATCCATAAGAGTTGTGCACAACAACTACCGGCCGCAACATACTCCGCTTCGGTGGACGAGAGAGACACACAACTTTGCTTTTTGGAAGACCAACTTACCAAAGAGCAACCAAGGAATTGGCACCCTCCGGAAGTGGATTTCCTATCCACTTTGTCTCCCGCCCAATCGGAATCCGAGTACCCTACAAGCTTGAAGTTTGATCCTCTTGGGTACCATAAGCCAAAGTTTGGGGTATGAGCCAAATATCGAAAGATTCGTTTGACCGCCACATAGTGACTTTCCTTAGGTGCGGCTTGAAACCGTGCACAAATTCCCACACTCAACATGATGTCCGGTCTAGATGCACAAAGGTAAAGCAAGGATCCAATCATGGAACGATATACCTTTTCATCCACCACTTTACCATTGGGATCTATGTCAAGTTGGCACTTGGTGGGCATTGGAGTGGAAGCCGGCTTGACGTCACTTAGCTTGAATCTCTTGAGCATGTCTTGAGTGTATTTGGATTGATTGATGAAGGTTCCCTCTCTTCTTTGGTTCACTTCGAACCCTAGAAAGAACTTCAACTCCCCCATGGAAGACATCTCAAACTTTGAGGTCATGAGTGCGGCAAATTCCTCATTGAAAGCTTTGTTAGGAGAACCAAAGATAATATCATAAACATATAATTGGCACACAAACAACTCCCCTTTGACCTTCTTAGTAAAAAGAGTGGGGTCAATTATCCCAACTTCAAACCCACGGTCTTGTAACAACTCGGTAAGGTGGTCATACCACGCACGTGGGGCTTGTTTAAGGCCATAGAGTGCCTTATCGAGTTGATACACATGATCGGGAAAGTAGGGATCCTCGAACCCGGGGGGTTGCTTGACGTACACCAATTCGTTAATGGTACCATTAAGAAAAGCACTCTTCACATCCATTTGATGTAACTTAAAGTTATGAGGAGAAGCGTATGCAATCAACATGCGAATGGATTCAAGACGAGCGACGGGAGCAAATGTTTCACCGTAGTCGATACCCTTGACTTGGGAGTAGCCTTGTGCTACCAAACGAGCCTTGTTGCGAATGATAATCCCATGGGCATCTTGCTTGTTCTTGAATATCCACTTGGTTCCAATGACATTGTGGTTCTCCGTTGGCCTTGGCACCAATCTCCACACTTTGTTGCGCTCGAAGTTGTTGAGTTCTTCATGCATGGCATTGAGCCAATCCGGATCTTCTAGCGCCTCATAGACCTTGAGGGGTTCCACACAAGAGACAAACGCGTGATGCTCACAATAATTTGCTAATTGTCTACGAGTGCTTACCCCATTTCTTAAGCTTCCAAGCACATTCGTCATGAGATGATCCTTGGTGGAGAGCTTGGAAGCGACCTTGGCGGCACGACGCTCTAATTCCTCCTCGGTGGTGAGTTGAGGAGCGGTTACTTGATCATCTTGAGCGCCGTCATGAACTTGTTCTTGATCTTGAACTTGCTCGGGGAAGAGAACTTGACCTTGGGCATCACTTGGTGTGTCCACACCATCTTGAGTATGATCTAGCCCTTGGTCTTGTTCATGAGGTTGAGGGCCTTCACTTTGTTCTTCGGAAGCGTGTGGGCCTTGGGTTGGTGATGGCTCCACTTGAGTGGAGCATTGTCCTTCTCCTTCGGCCACAAGGGGTTCCTCAATGGGTAGGATGAAACCAACACCCATTATTCTTATGGCTTGAGGAGGAATTTCATCACCTACATCACAAGTGCCACTTTGCTCCACTTGGGATCCGTTATTCTCATCAAACTCCACGTTACACGTCTCCTCAATAAGTCCCGTGGATTTATTGAGGACACGGTAAGCATGAGAGTTTGTAGCATAGCCAACAAATATGCCCTCATAAGTTCTAGCCTCAAATTTAGACAACCGAACACCTTTCTTGAGAATGAAACACTTACACCCGAATACCCGGAAGTACTTGAGGTTGGGCTTGTTACCGGTGAGTATCTCATATGGAGTCTTGTTCAAGCCCTTGCGGAGGTAGAGCCGATTGGATGCATGACACGCGGTGTTGATGGCTTCGGCTCAAAAGTTGTACGGAGACTTGAACTCCGCCATCATGGTCCTTGCCGCATCCATCAACGTCCGGTTCTTCCTCTCCGCAACACCGTTTTGTTGAGGGGTGTATGGTGCGGAATATTGATGCTTGATTCCCTCATCACTAAGAAATTCATCCAAGGTGTAGTTCTTGAACTCGGTGCTGTTGTCACTTCTTATTGTCAAGATCTTTGCATTGTGTTGACGTTGTGCTTCATTTGCAAAGTCAATGACGGTTTGTTGGGTCTCGCTCTTCCTCCTGAAGAAATACACCCACGTGTACCTTGAGTAGTCATCCACAATCACCAAGCAATACTTCCTACCTCCAAGACTATCGAAGGATGGAGGCCCAAAGAGATCCATGTGAAGGAGCTCCAAAGGCCTCTTTGAATAAATGATAGTCATGGGAGGGTGAGCCTTCTCATGTAGCTTTCCTTCGATACATGCACTGCAAGCACGATCTTTGGCAAAACTAACATTCGTTAGTCCACGGACATGGTCCCCCTTTAGGAGACTTTGCAAAGATCTCATATTGACATGGGCTAAACGGCGATGCCAAAGCCATCCCACATCAACTTTAGCCATTAGGCATGTCGCGGTCTTAGTGGGTCGCTTCGAAAAGTTAATCACATATAGACCGTTCTCGACATGCCCAACAAAGGCTACTTTAAGAGTCTTGCTTCACAAGAGGGCCACGGTATCGATATCAAAGAAAGTGGCAAAGCCCATGATTGCAAGTTGACGAATGGAAAGTAAATTGTATGCAAGGGACTCAACAAGCATGACCTTCTCGATCGTGAGATCATGAGAGATGACAACCTTGCCAATTCCCAATACCTTAGAAGATGAGGCGTCACCCCACTCGACATTGGTGGGCATAGATGGAACCTTGTGCACGTCCACCACCAAGTCCTTGCTTCCGGTCATATGATTTGTAGCTCCGCTATCGAGCAACCATGATCCACCACCGGAAGCAAACACCTACAAGAGATCAATGCTTGGTTTTAGGTACCCATTTTGTAATGGGTCCTTTAATGTTAGTAACAAGGGTCTTAGGAACCCAAATAGACCATTCAATGTACTCATGAAGAGAACCAACAAATTTGGCATAAACATGCCCATCACTAGCACGTCACAACACATAAGAAGGATTAAAATCGCCGGCTTTGTTGGGTGAGGTGACATTGCCCTTCTTGACTTTGTTCTTCTTCTTCTCCTCGGGGACACTCTCTCCCTCCCTCACAAAGGTTTGCATGAGGGGAGGAGGTCGTTTGGTCTTGTCATTCTTCTTCTTGTTCTTGGAGTCGGGGACGTACCCAACCCCTTCCTTCGCCACACCTCCCTTTTGGTTGATCAAGAGATCATTGAGGTTCTTCTTGCCTTGTATGCAAGTCGCAAGGCCTCTCTCAAGTTGCTCCTTCAACTTAGCATTTTCCTCAACAAGATGTATATGCTCACAACACGGGTTAGTAGCATTTGCATTATCAATTAAAACCATATGAGGAAAAGTTGCTTTCTCCTTAGTTAGCTTCACTTGGAGAAAGATTATGATCATGAGACTCCTCTTTGAGTCTAGCAAGATCAACCCCGAGTTTGGCCTTCTCGGAATTTAGCACACGGGAAACAACAGGGCATGCTCATAATCTTTCTCTAACTTAGCATGATCAACGTTGTGTGACTCCTCAAGAGCCAAACGAAGACCACGCTCTTCCTCAAGAGCATTGGAAAGATCCGAAATCTCATCGGCATAGTCATGACTATGCCCTTCCATCTTCGAGATGGTGTCTTCATGGGCCTCGATCATGTCATTGGCCTCACCAAGTTGTTCCAAGAGAGCAACAAAATGCTTCTTGGATTTTCCCTTGAGTTTACCCATAAAGGCCTCAAACTCGTTAACCTCCACATTAGCTCCCTCAACTTCATTAATGCTATCCGTTTGGGAAGGATGATTAATGATGGTAGTTTTGATGTTGGAGGTTACCTTGTTGGTGGCTTTAGCCATGAGGCACTTGGCGGTGATGCTCTCGTTGGGTGAGTCGAAGAGAGACACTCGTGACGTTGTTGTGATGGCGACGGAGGCCATGGCAACCGACTCATCATCGTCATCATCCTCATTGTACTCTTCTTGCATAACCAAGGCCTTGGGAGGAGTCTTCTTGGTGAAGTTGTTCTTGTTGGGGAACGACTTGGCCTTGTCCTTTCGGATGAGTTTGCCACCATTGTCTTCCCTCTTCTCATACGGGCACTCCGCAATGAAATGACTCACGTTGCCGCAATTGTAGCAAGTCCTTACACGTTGCTTGCCCCTTGTGCCACTCGTGTTGTTTTTTCTAAAGTTGGGCCTCGAGTTTTTCTTGCTCCAAAATTGCCTTGAAGCAAGTGCCATGTGTTCATGATATGCATACTTTGTATCTTCGGGGTTGCTCTCCTCTTCTTCCTCTTCTTCTTCTTCCACGGTGAGCTTGGCCTTCAAAGCAAGGTTAGGCTTCTTTGCCCGTTGAGAACGGAGCACCGCATTATCGGCGGTCTTGTCCAAAATGTTCATGGCCACAAACTCATCCAACACCTTGCTTGAGGTCAAATTGTGGAAGTCCGGTCTTTGGCGGATGACGGAGGACATGGCCTTGTGGTAGGGCATCATTGCCTTGAGGAATTTGCGCTTGATCCAATTGTCATCCGTGTCCTTGCTCCCGTGATCTCGTAGTGAGACCGCGAGTTTGGTGACTCTCCGATAAAGCTCACGAGGTTCTTCATCTTCCTTCATTGCAAACTCATCGGCCTCATCTTGTACCACTTCATAGTTGGAGCGTTGAATGCTTGCGCTTCCCCGGTAGAGAGACACAACACAATGCCATGCATCTTTGGCCAAGGAGAAGGGACGAAGATGAGGTAGGTCTTCGGGTGGAATTGCATCTTGAATGATGAAGAGAGCATTCTCATTGAATTGATTGTCCGCGGCTTCTCGAGGAGTGAAGTTGCTTGGATCATGTGGGTAGAAACCTTCTTCAATGATTCTCCAAAGGTTAGTGTTCACATGATTCAAATGACGTTTAAAGCGGTAAACCCAAGAATCAAAATCCTCATTTTTCACAATCTTAGGAGGAGGACCGGCATGATTCAAATGAGTAGAAGGAACCGGTCCACCATAAACAAGTGGTGGTTCCACATGGGCAAAGATGCCGGTGCCATTCTTGCCACTAGAAGAAGGAGCCTTTTCACTACTACCTTCCCCCTTGTCGGGGATAGCATCCGACACCTTGTTGGCGGGATCCCCCACTTTCAACGGTGCGGTGGAGAGTTTAAGCCCCTCAAGAAATTTAGTAAACATGCTTTCAACTTCGGTCGTCATGGAGGTTTTCAATGTCTCCAAGGCTACATTGAACTCCTCACGAGAGACCGAAGTTCCCCCATCGTTCGTAGACGAGATAGGATTCACACCGGAGTGTTCTTCCGCTCCGTCTACGGTATCAACCATACTCTTTGGACGGTAAAGTCCTTAATAAAGAGACGAGGCTCTGATACCAATTGAAAGGATCGATATGGTTGACTAGAGGGGGGGTGAATAGGCAACTAACAATTTTTAGCTTTTCTTTAGCAATTTAAACTTTGCATCAAAAAGGTTGTCTAGATATGCAACTAGATGAGCAACCTATATGATGCAACACGAATAGGAACACAAGCAAGCAAGATATATGAAACAAATAAGCTACACAAGTAAAGGCATGATATAACCAAAAGAGGAGACGGTGGAGACGAGGATGTGTTGCCGAAGTTCCTTCCCTTTGAGAGGAAGTACGTCTCCGTTGGAGCGGTGTGGAGGCACAATGCTCCCCAAGAAGCCACTAGGGCCACCGTAATCTCCTCACGCCCTCACACAATGCGAGATGCCGTGACTCCACTATTGGTGCCCTTGGAGGCGGCGACCGAACCTTTACAAACAAGGTTGGGGCAATCTCCACAACTCAATTGGAGGCTCCCAACGACACCACGAAGCTTCACCATAATGGACTATGGCTTCGCGGTGACCTCAACCGTCTAGGATGCTCAAACACCCAAGAGTAACAAGATCTGCAAGGGATTAGTAGGGGGAATCAAATATCTCTCGGTGGAAGTGTAGATCGGGGCCTTCTCAACTAATCCCGAGCAAATCAACAAGTTTGGTTGGCTAGGGAGTGAGATCGGGCGAAAATGGAGCTTGGAGCAATAATGGAGCTTTAATGGTGGAAGAGGTGAGTCAACGGGGAAGAAGGAGACCCCTTATATAGTGTATGGAAAAGATCCAACCGTTACCCACCTACCAGCCCGCGGCCAGCGGTACTACCGCGCATGGCCAGCGGTACTACCGCAAGGCCGCGCGGTAGTACTGCTTGCAACCAAGCGGTACTACCGCACGGTAGTGCGGTACTACCGCGCCCACAACGCGGTACTACCGTCAGGCGAGAGTTCGATAGGAGGAAAGGGAACTTCCGTGCATACTTCCGCAAAAGAACGGAAGTAGCAAAAACTCGACACAGTAGTACTGCCGAGGGGCGGTACTACTGCCTGGCCGTCTAGCACGGTACTACCGCACGGCGAAAGCGGTAGTACCGCGGCAGGTGCGGATGTAAATTTTTACATCCGCTCCTACTACCGCAACCAGGCGGCACTAGCGGGTGGGCAGCGGTAGTACGACTCCAGGGGAGCGGTACTACCGTGAGCACCAGCGGTACTACCGCGCGCCTGCGCGGTACTACCGTGGATGCCCACGGTACTACCGTTGGTCCTGGAGCGGTACTACCGCAACCACAAACTCAGCCAGTCAACTGTGGCAGAAAAACGAAGGAAGCTCCAAGGAAGAAAGGAGGGGATAAAAGGAGACGTGTACGTGATGATTCCACCCAAACCTTTCCAACGCGGATCCCCTCTTAATAGTACGGCTTTCCTACGACTCAAATCCACCAAAAGGAAATGTAGAAAAGACGCCGTCTTCGTCAGTCTTCGAGGGGCACCCAATCGTCTTGTGCCTAGCAGAGAAGAGTCTGGAAAGCTCATGGCACACGATTAGTCCGCAAATGCGTTGTCATCAATCACCAAAACACTTAGGGATAAATATGACCTTACAGAAGGCAAGGGCGGCGGCCGGCTTCGAGGGAGGTGGCGGCGCTCGGGCGCAGGGCTCCCAGGCGGCGGGGGCGAGCCGAACGGGCTCCGGGGGCCCGGCTCGGGCCACGGCGGGCTTCGGCGGCGGCGGCGCGATGCCACGTGGCAGGACGCCACTGGTGCGGGGGCGGCGGCGCGGAGTGTCCGGCGCGGGCGGACAATGTCCGGCGCGTCGGAGGGGATTTTTTAGGGTTTTGGGGGGGGGAGAAAGATCCGGATTTGGAGGGGGTGTTTAAATAGGCATAGAGGGAGCTAGGAGAGTCCAAATGAGGTGCGGTTTTCGGCCACGCAATCGTGATCGAACGCTCTAGATGATGGAGCAGAGTTAGGTGGGTTTTGGGCCAAATTGGAGGGGTGTTGGGCCGCAACACACACGAGGCCTTTTCGGTCCCTCGGTTAACCGTTGGAGTATCAAACGAAGTCCAAAAGATACGAAACTTGACAGGCGGTGTACCGGTAGTAAACCAAGGCCGCTTGGCAAGTCTCAGTCCAATCCGGAAATGTTTAATCCCCACACACGAAAGAAAGTTAGAAATGACCACCGGAGGAGAACGAAGCGCCGGAATGCAAAACGGACAACGGGGAAAATGCTCGAATGCATGAGACGAACACGTATGCAAATGCAATGCACATGATGACATGATAAGAGATGCATGACAACGATAACAACACACAGAGACAAAGACCCGAACCCGAGAAAATAAATATAACTTAACGCCGGAAACGGCAAGATTTGGAGTACAAATTGGGAAAGTTACATCCGGGGTGTTACAAGTCCCCACTGCATCTCCCCTACCACTGCCACCCGCAGATCTCCCCCATCCTCTTCCCCTCGATCATCTCTGCCTGACTCCCTACCCCTTCCTCCCGCTCCACCGTCGCCTCTCCCCCTAGCACCATAGGTTTGGGCCGCTGGCATCTCCGGTTCCCACAGCAACCATTCCCCCCATTCAAAAGATCTTGGGTCATGCACCCCATCCCCACATTCTTCAGCGAGATGCCCCATAAGACCACACGCAAAGCAAAAGTCCGGCAGTTTTTTATACAGGACACTGTATTTCTTCCGTTCCTTCAAGGTTATGTGAACAAAACGAACCAGTGGAGTATTCACGTCAACAAAAACCCTCGCCCGCAGGGTGCTGGCAGGATTGATGCGTCCCTCGTTGACGACCACATTGAAGGGAGGATCGCCAACCTTCGCCGCCACTTTTTCAGCAAGCTCCCGCTTCCTTGTTAGACCATCTGGCAGTCCTTTGACCCGAGCCCAAACTGGTAACATGTTGAGTTTATATTCATTGACATCCGAGAAGCCGTCATATTCCTGAAGAACCACCGGGGCTCTACGAAATAGCCACGGGCCTCCCTCCATGACCTTCCTCCAGTCACCAAGGCAATGACACTGGACCAGAAATAGGTTAGGCCCTTTGATATTGAACGTGACCCCCTGTGCTGCAGTCCAAGCATTGCGCATCTGGGACAATAGCGCTGCATGACTAAAAGGCTTGGTGGTATGAACCCTAAACAAAGCAAGCCAGCGAACGTCCTTAATCAGATCATCCACCTCCGCCGAGAAGTCGAGATCATCTTCCTCCTTCCCGTGCAGCCTCATCCCTGCGAACTGGTTCTCCAGATCCGGATCAGCATCGACATCCTCCCTGAAATCTTCCTCCTCATCTGTCGAGTCCCCCCATCTACGACCTCTTCCTGCCCTCCTGCCTATATCCTTCTCTACTTCCGCCGCCCGAACCCCCTCGCCTTCCTCAGGTCCCATCGCCCCACCTAGCGCCGTCACCACATCTGCCGCCGCCGCCCGATCCCCCCTGATTCTCCACCTCCTTCGCCTCTGATTCAGCCATGCACACACGTACACCTGCTTAGCAGTAGTGGATCTCGCTGTCTATCGGAAGGATCCGGCAGAACGACGAGAATTTGCGTGGACTCTGACAAGATCGCCAGAGGATAGTACTCCCATGCACCGTCGGAACATAAACTGCTGCCTTGACGGGATAGTCATATCAGACGTCTGGTTCACCGTATACTACTATTCCCCGCTACGTACCTTCTTTTTTTCCTTTGCGATCACATTCAATGCACAGCTCCACTTGTCCTTTCTCGATTGGCACATGTAGCGGGAGCAGGCGAGCTTGTCCGCTACATCGCCGCTCTCAATCCCGAAAATCCAGTCTTTAATATATGCTTCACCAAGCTGCTAGTGTTTATTATGGGGTAAGGACATCAATTTTTTTTACTAGAAATAGAAAAGTTACACAAAGTTCCTAAAATGATCATAAGGGTTCATGCACTAAGAATAGGCAAGCCTTTTTGGGTTGTATCTGAAAGACATGTAAAGGGATAGCAGACGAAGCCAAAATTTATGGACCTGTCGATATTGTAGGGGATGCATGAGTGTATTGTCGAGTGTGACGTTCGTCTATCTAGTTCCAAGACAAAATGTTAATCGGTGTGTTTGAAGAAAATGTTGCGCAGCCGTGAGGAATCTAGTTCCAAAAAGCCGAAAAGCTAGGGTTCCTCTGCCTCCCGCCGGCGCCAGCGCCGGTTCGCCCCGTCTCCTGTGGCTTTAGGGCCATGGGGGCGGAGTGGATCCCGGCCCTTGCCGGTGGGAGGGCTCCGCTTTTAGATCTTTTTTCGAGATTTGTTAGGGTTTGTGTCCTACTCAAGAAGACGAGACGGCGACAACTCCCTGAAGATGGAATAAAGGTCTCCCCGCCTAGCCCCCGTTCCGGTGATGCGTCTAGCATCATCGATGGGCGTGTGGAGGTGTGTTTCCGGTGGATCTACCTTTGGTGGATTTGCTCGGATCTGTTCATCGTTCGTCTTTGTTCGGGTGTCTTCAGATTGGATTCTTCTTATCTACACTCTTCATCAGCGGCGGTTGCTGTTCTGGTGCGTTGGTTCTATGGGATCTTAGCACGACGACTTCCCGATTGTCTACTACAACAAGGTTTGCCCGACTCCGGTGAGGGAGGGGCGATGACAGCGGCGCGCCTTTGGCTCGCTTCAGTGCTTGTAGTCGTCGTTAGGTGGTCTACGGATCTAGATGTAATTTTTATTATTTCTTGTGTTCGTTGTACTACCATGACTGAAGATAAATAGATCGGAAGTTTATCCCAAAAAAAGACAAAAAGGCACCGCACGTGTCGGTCGACGTGGTGACCGTTGGAGTATGCACGTACGTGTCCATCTCGTGTGCCCAGGTCTGACGCGCTACAAACGGCCGCAGACATGACATGGCTAGCTACTATCCGAGAAGAAAAACGAAGAGAAAAATGCATTGCATGCATACATGGGACATGGCTAGCTGGGCTGCCCCTCCACTTGCATGCTAGAGCTAAGCTAAAGCTACCCACGGGCCAGGCCAGGGGACATTTTTTTTAGGTAAATGTTGCCGCTTTATTTATCAAGTGTGAACAGGAATTTCGTCCCCAACAAACTCCAGAATGCAATGTTTGAATGGAAAACCAAACTTTACAAAGCTCATCCCCACATCCCAACCTTAGCTAGTCTATCAGCGGCACCATTTACACCACGACAAACCCATGTTACTTTATACTGCTGAAAGCTCATTAGCATTCCTTTGATCTCCTCCACAAGCGGCCCTACAGCTGAGAGGTTCTTCACTAAGTTGTTAAGCATGGCCACCACATTGGAACTATCAGTCTCTAGATGTAGCTTCTGTGTATTTACCTCCATAGCAAGAGGGCCAGTCAGGGGACATTAGTTGCTACATTCACTTCCACGATCCATGACCCATGCCCATCGGTTCCATTTTCAGTGGCCACCACTTATACAACATGACCCATGATGATGGCATACAGCCGAGTCGAATGGTCTTATTTGGAAGTGGTGATGAAGAAGATTAGCATTTCACATTGTTTCATCGCTGCCATTATGAGGTGTCTTACGTCTGTTTCTTTTTCAAGATTGCTCAATGGTGGTAAGCTAGATGATTTCAGGCCTACACGGGGTCTCGGGCAGGAGGATCCTATATCATCATATCTGTTTCTATTGGCGGCAGAAGGATTATCTTGTTTGTTGAAAGCAAATGAAGCAAGTAATTTGATCAGGGGACTGAAAATTGCAGCACAAGCACCCCAGGTGAATCATCTATTGTTTGCTGACGACAGCTTATTATTTTTTGGTGCTACAAGGGAGGAGGCCGAACAGATAAAGAAGTTATTAAAGGTATATTGGGAGGCTTATGGTCAGAAAATTAATAATGACAAGTCTTCCATCTTTTTTAGCAAGGGGGTTCCAATAGAGACTAGGGAAGCTATTAAATTAATGTTGCAAGTCCCTAACGAGACTTGGTCAGAAAAGTATTTGGGCTTGCCTACGGAAGTTGGGTGCTCAAAAAAGGGAACCTTCCAGTTCTTAAAAGATAGATTATGGGCTCGAATGCAAGGATGGATCGAGAAGTGTTTGTCTACTTCAGGGAAAGAGGCCCTCGTGAAGTCTGTTACACAAGCAATCCCGACATTCTTGATGTCATATTTTAAACTTCTTCGCAGGCCTATGTGAGCATCTAAACAGGATGATACGGAAGTTTCGGTGGGGTAGTAAGAAGGGAGAGGAAAGTGGCATGGGTCTCTTGGGCTGAAATGACTCAACAAAAAAATATGGGAGGCCTTGGCTTTTGATATATTGAGCTATTTAATTTAGCGATGCTAGAGAAACAAGCTAGGAGACTATTACAAGATCAGACTTCCCTGACCAGTCTGATTTTAAGGTCTGTATACTATCCGGATGGGAATTTCCTTGAGGCAGAAGTGGGTGCTGCACCAAGCCCAGTGTGGCGAGCTATCATTGAGGGAAGAGACACTCTTAAGTTGCAACTGGTGAGGATTCCTATTAGCTCTAGGAGACAAGATAATTTTTGGGCTTGGTATTACGAAAAGCATGGAAGTTTTTCAGTTTGGTCAGCATATAGAATACTTGTTGGGATTAAAAGGCAAAGGGAACATAGAGCTAGTAACTCGAATTCAGAGGACATTAAAAAATCGTGGGTGAAACTATGGCATATCCAAGTTCCAGCTAAAGTTCGAATGTTTGTATGGTGGCTGATGATGATGTCAATTCCTACAGAGGTGGTTCGTGTACACATAATACGGCCACGGATACCACATGCCCGATATGTCAAGCTGCTCCTGATACTTGGAGGCACACACTCTTGGACTGCAATATGTCTAGAGCGGTGTGGGCGCTGGCTGACGAAGAACCAGTTGAACAAGTTATCATGAACCAAACTGACGATGCACGGCTATGGATTTTCTGATTATTTAATACCCTGAAACAGGATGAATTGGCTATAGTGCTAGTCATGATGTGGGCCTTATGATGGCGAGGAGGAGAGCCATTCATGATGGAAATTAAGTTCCAAGACCCTTTGTCCACTTGGAGTTTCATAACAAGGTATTTCGATGAGATTCAAGTTGTTAGAGTTATGTCGAATATTATTGTACAAGGTAGGTTACAGTTGGACTTGGTTTTGGACTGTGTGTAGACATGGTAGGAGTTGTGTCCTAATAGGACACCTGTATCCTAGGCCTCTCATATATATCGGGGGTAGACACACGATGTAACCTATGCCAACATAATAGAACGGGCACGCGGGGGAGCCGGCGGCGTGTGCCGGCGCCCGGGCAGCCGGGGTGCGGTATTGTGACAGTGTCATGGGGAGGAGCGTCCGTAGTCAGGCCCCGGGAATGTAGCCATGATGGTGGTCGTGCTTGTGTGATTGCTTGATCCTCGGTAGATCGACGGTGGCCTCAGAATTATTCTAACAAGTGGTATCATTAGCAAGGTTCGAAGAGGCGGTGAAATTGATTCAGAGGTGATGTCGCTGAAAGATCAGATCAGTTTGTTCCGCTGGTATGTCCGGCGATCGTGAGATTTCATGGAGATCGAAGGCCAGAAGCTAGCAGAAGGGACGGTGGGATCGTAAATTAGCTTGGCGAGATTGAAAGCAATCGGAAACAGGCAGATCGGATGCTCGGCCGGTGTGCCCGAGCGCGCGTGTGGCTGCAGCCCAGTGCGGGCCGGTGGGCCAGATCAGGCTGGAAGCTGCATGAAGGCCCAGCGTGGTGTGCTGTCCAAGTGTTCGGGCGCTGGTGGGGGCAGTCCGGGACGTGGTGGTTGTGCGTAAGAGCCACATACGATCGGAGGCTGAGGCGCTGGAGTTACGACACGAGATTTTGTTGAAAAACAAGGAAGCGTCTTGACGAGTGATTGCTAGCGCTGTTGGTGCTATTCATCATGAGCAAGGAGAGGGAGAGGAAAAGTCAAGCATACATGGAGACGTGGTGGAGTTTTGGATCTCTATGACCTCGTGCATATGAAAAGGATGCTAGATGGATTTCCTCGTTGGGTCTCTTTGTTTGGTACACGTACAGTTTATGTACGGGATGACAATGATTGTATGCTGCAATCGATGAAGACGCGGAGTCGCAGGTCTAGATCGAGATTGTCTGGTTCGATCAGCTAAGTGAAATCAAGTGTTGCATCAGACGCAGGTGGTATTTTTACATCATGTGACCATGAAGTTGGGGTATTGTCAGTGCTGGCAAAACAGAGAACTTTGATGGCATTTGTGGGTGAATAATTTGCTGAAGCAACGAGATGCTTGATGGTGTAGCGGGATGCCAAGTCAATAAAGATGGACCATCTGCGGCGGATGGCGGCGTACGTTTAAGGCTTGGAGGAGTCTGGAGCGCGTCGTGGCAGGGATCATGCATACACAGGGCGTCAAGCAATGCACGGAGATGTGCGGGCGGACATGACGCAGGGTGAAGCATGGTTGCAGTCGGATAATTTCAGCTGGGTCGGACTGGACTGTCCGACGGATCGACGGGGATGTCGGACAAAGCAGAAGACGGCGGTGATTTCAGCGACGACAACATAGAAGCGTGATGCTGGTGGTGGCCGACTTCTGGGGCGTGGAAACACGTGGTGCAGGCTTGAGGGCTTGTGCGGCTTCGACAAGACTAAGGCGTGGGGTTCATTCAAGGAAGTGTACACATGAGAGCTTGAAGTCGACAGGGCGCGGGGTAGCAAGGCGCGGCTACATGGAGTCATGTTGAAGGTGGAGCTGGAGTCTGATGGACGACTTCACTCTGTGCTGATGGAGGAGTTACGGCGTAAATGCATGGAGAGTCGAAGCCTATTTCAGCGGGATAGCGAGAGACACGTGGATTGGACTGGGGCCCAATGGTCTGATGGAGGCGTGATACTCGGCATCGATCGGTGATGATTGGTGGTTCTCTGCAGTAGGGGTTTGAGTGGTGTGGGTTCGCGACCCGGGAGACTTGACCAGGACAGCAGAGGCTCGACGCGGTGATAGCGGCAAGGCGTGCGGTAAGCACGGGACACAGCGACAGGCCAAGGCACTGGTGGTCAGACAAATTGTGCAGGGGGTGCTGAAGCAATGTTGACGAGTACCAGAATCAAGTTGGTGACTGGGTCTATCGGTGCCGGTTGATGGACAGGAGTTGACCATGAAGAATCTGAGAAAGTGGCGGAGAGTCGGAAATTGTCAAAAGCTGAGAGAGTACATGACCGTATATTCTGTGGTGTTCGGTGCA
This sequence comes from Triticum urartu, assembly GCF_003073215.2. Classification (NCBI taxonomy): domain Eukaryota; kingdom Viridiplantae; phylum Streptophyta; class Magnoliopsida; order Poales; family Poaceae; genus Triticum; species Triticum urartu. The sequence continues at coordinate 748,755,994 of NC_053023.1, read as the reverse complement.
CATGGCAAAGTGCGGATGACAAATACAGACGGAGGCGGAGTGCTATAGCTGTGGGACATGTTAGAGACTATCCGGAAGAAGGGTGAGACAACTGCGAATTTGACTCAGGGTGACACAGGGCGATGGTGAAATTCTTTCAAGTTTCAGACAGATGGTCAAGAAAGAGCTGCGACGTTGAGTTCAGGTAACTCTTATATGTGACATCCAATATGTGAGTTGTTCATTTTCACACAGTTTGATGGTGTTGAACGGATTCTCCAGAAATTGGGAGCACAAAGTAGAGTAATGAGGAACTTAATTTTTACTCGAGTGTTGACTGTGTAGGGGACAAGAAGGGACTACAGTTGCAGGTGGAGTCACTACAAGAAAATTGAGATACTGTGACGAAAATCCTCGTGACGAAGATAGAGAACGTCACACAAATACCTAATGTGTGATGTTTCCGTAGGTGGCGTCACTGATCAACGCAAGTTGATGATGGTAGATGTCACTAAATCGCTTCAGCCAATGAGTGCACCTGGCTACCAATTTTTATGATGGTTTGATAATTTTCATGATGAACCTACTAGTCACCGAATATTATGAATGTGTGGTGATAATTTTTTTGTCATCACACGTCAACCGGTGGGACCTAGCATAGCTGCTTCATGGTTAAGAGCGGTAGGACCTGCGTACCAGTGTGGCAGTGTTGGCAGTACGACCCACCATAGTTTTTTCACAGTATCCTGAGCACTGTAATTATTTTGTTCCATCTAATATATATAGGTAGCAGCCAGGGAAAAATTATTTTGTTACATCTAATATAAATAGGTAGTGGCCTGGAAAAAATTGAATCCTTGAATTCGTAAGCTGACGTTATTTCATTCTATAACAAAAAAAATGGGTATATAAGTTAACGAGAAAAGAATTTGATACATGGAGTTTGAACCTGGGACCATTATGGTCTCAATTAACGGGGTTGCTAATAGGTTAGAGTAAATTGTGCTAAAATTATATATTATAGTCCTGGACTATATATATACGCATATCACTTAGCAGCTTAGTTATTTCTTTCCCTAAAATAAATTAGTTTTTTTCGAGTGTACCTAAAAAAACTTAGTTATTTCTTCCCCGGGGCATGTGTGGCTCTTAACTTCATAGCGCAGCACAGCCCATGGCCTGGCAAGGGCAGCAAAACACCCTTTTGGTTAAATTTTTTACGTGGGCTGAAGCCAGCTCAACTGCACATAAAACCAACGACTCCGCCCGTCCACATTCTCCTCCCCGAGCGAAACCCTCCTCTCTATCTGATCTCGTTTTCTCTTTCTCGTGTGGTGGCGGCGGTAGATCTGGGGCAACCAAACGCGACGATGGCGGTACGAGTAGCTTCTCTTTCCTTCCTCCCCCGTCTGGTTCCTTGACGGTACCCCGTTGCGGAAGTTGGTAGTGGCATCAGCGTCCTCCATGGCACACAACAGCGGTCCCAGCGTGAGCCGCGGCTGGACCTACCTAGTCGCGCGGCGGTGGCCCAACCTGTGTGCATGACGTGCATTCTCAGTGTGAGTACCTGCATGTGTGCGTCATTCGATCCATCCGGTGTGATTGCAGGGATTGAACTCTTACTCTGTGGTGCCACTCGTCCATACACTTCTCAATTCAATCAGAGCAAATGAGGGAGTAGATTCATGGTGATGTTGGTACACTATGGCTTACTTGAGCGTAACTCTGGGTTCGCCTATGACACCTGCCTCGCCACCTTCGTCTCGGACTACCACCACAGGGTATGATGATTAACTAATGAGTCAGGCCGTATCGTCCGATCTTTCGCACTTATCAGTACATCTTGTTGACCCTCTGTTTTTTCTTCTTCTTCGGTTTTCTCCAGCATATTGACATCGAGCACAGACCACAGGGGCACACTGGAGTTCCACGGGAGGACCGTCATGCTCGACCAACAATCTGGGTTGACACGTGAACGACGCTCAACTTTCTGGTCTCAGTTTAGATAAACCGCATACGTGCGGGGATGGGTTCAGATAGTAGTTTTGTTCTGTTGCTCCTTGTTAGTGAGTTCTTATTGGTTGATCATGAGATTGTTGTATAGTATTGCCCTGTATTTGCTAGGTCAGATAGTCCTTTGTGTTAGTAGTCTTGAAAGTCATGGAAGCTAGTTTATACTTGTGACTAAGTTGAAAGTTTTAAACTAAATTGTACCTGTTCTGATTTATCTTCTAGAGAAAATATTATTAGAACCTATACAATACATGTGAAATGGGTTAGTAATTAAATAGTTAGCTGCAGTAAAATATTTTCAATAGCCGATGCTCCCCCAGTATTGCTATTTTATTTTGTAGTTCTGAGCTCGTGGCAACTCTGTTTGTGGGTGTGTGAATAGATTTGCAAGTGATTTGTTGTTGTAGAACTACAGTTGGAGTTTTATGAGTGATTCAACATGATTTTGGCAAGTTACTAATCGAGAACTTATTCACTACACTCGTTTGTGGCAATCAGAAGTGATACTGACTATATGTTAATGCAAATTACTATCAAAGCAAGCAGACATTACAACTAAACATCATAGCCTAAACGAGCTTTTTATTCGGCCTGTGACAATCGGCCATCGCGTAATTATAAGTAATTTATTTTGAGATGGAAGTGTCTTATTGATCACATCCAATCAATGTGTGCCAAGGATTACAACGAAGCTATGCAAAAGTTGTTCATGGTTTCTTTACTGTTCTAGGCTGCTTTACGGTTTCTTCCTTTGTGGCTTTGTCGAATATACTATTTTTTGCACCATTTTGATTTGAATCTAATATTTCTAATGACCTTTGTTGCTCACAAATATGACATGTTTAGTTATGTTCATATCACTTATTAGACAAGTACTACATGTCTTTTTATTTAAGATCCAACCTAAAGCCCTGAGTTATACCTTGCATGTTGTTCTTTGGTAGATGGTTTCTTTTACTCATTCATACTGCCATATTTATGTCTTTGTTTCTGATATGCTGATTTGTATGTCATCTTTTATGAAGTTGATATGGACAAAGGAGGATCAAAAGAACTGTAGCTGCCTTCAAGAAGTCATGAGAAGAGGCATCCAACAAAGTTTCCATGTTTTCATGAAGGTGGGAGCTAAGAGTCACACCAATAAAGTCTCTATTGATGATTTCCAAAAATAAAATAAAAAAGATTTATTGGTTGATTATGTAGCTTGTGTTATTTTGGACGGGTCATGTAAGTGTGATGCGTATGCTATTTAGAGGCAAGTTGGCTTGTAATGTGATGGGAAAATTGTTCAATGTAAAGATGTGCTTAAAAAGACCACAAGCCCACAATAAGTTTTGAATCAGACCAGGCCAAACTAATATTATAGGAAAAAGTATAAGGAAACTAATTCTTAAAAAGGCTAGCACAAAATGGCAATTACTACATAAAAGGTGGGCCGAATCAGCCACTATTGGTTGCAAATTGACTATGGCCCACCAAAAAATTTGATCCAAAAATAAGAAATTAGCTAAGTTATTGGGCTTGGCCCATTTGGAAACCTGGTGCGCATTATCCCACCAAAAAATCTAGTGACGACAGCTTCATCACTAAAGGTCCCATATGTGGTGATGTTTTTATGCGTGCCGCGTCACTTGGAGTAATCTGTGACGGGGATTCCGTGACGATGGTAGTGATGCCTGGAAAATGTCACCCATGAGTATTTGTGACATTATTAGCTATTACGTGACATTTTTTAGCTCGTCACAGTAGGTCTGATCTCTTGTAGTGAGTCATGTGGAGTCTGGGAGTAGCAGCGATGCTCATGGCGTATCTCAAGTCCAATGTACAAGGAGGTTCGATGCATGGATGAATTCAAGGTGGTGAAGAATATTCGCCAAGGTGGAGTTTGTTAGAGTTGCGTCGAATATTATTGTACAAGGTAGGTTACAGTTGGACTTGGTTTTGGACTGTGTAGACAGGGTAGGAGTTGTGTCCTAATAGGACACCTGTATCCTAGGCCTCTCATATATATCGGGGGTAGACACACGATGTAACCTATGCCAACATAATAGAACGGGCACGCGGGGGAGCCGGCGGCGTGTGCCGGCGCCCGAGCGGCCGGGGTGCGGTATTGTGACGGTGTCATGGGGAGGAGCGCCCGTAGTCAGGCCCCGGGGATGTAGCCATGATGGTGAACCTCGTTAACAAATCTCGGTGTTGTGCTTGTGTGATTGCTTGATCCTCGGTAGATCGACGGTGGCCTCGAAATTATTCTAACACAAGTCTATGCAAAAGCCAAAGAAGTTGATTGTGAATCAAGGTACAACAAGGACTAGGAGAAAATGGATTGCTCCTGAGTGTGAGATGGTTTAAGGTGAATGCTGATGGGGGATTCTCTAGAGATGGCAGTAAGGGTGCAGCAGCAGTTGTTTGTCTTGATAAATCTGGCCAGTTTCTGGAAGCTTCCATGGTTGTGATTGAGGGCCAAACCGATCCGTCTTGCATTGAAGCTACAACATGTAATGAGGGTTTTGCACTTTCTCAAGATCTCAACATTGATGTGGTTAAAATGGAAACAAACTGTCTACAGGAGGTGACAATTTATCACAAGAAGGTTTTGTGTTCCTATACGGTGATCTTGAGAGAGATGGAGTTAGTAGCTCACCAGAATAGGGAGACCATAACAGAAGCACATAGCTTGGCTAAGGTTGCGTCATGTTTTTGTTGGGGATCGTAGCAGAAATTTAAAATTTTCTACGCATCACCAAGATCAATCTATGGAGTAATCTAGCAACGAGGGAAGGAGAGTGCATCTACATACCCTTGTAGATTGCTAAGCGGAAGCGTTCAAGTGAACGGGGTTGATGGAGTCGTACTCGTCGTGATCCAAATCATCGATGATCCTAGCGCCGAACGGACGACACCTCCGCGTTCAACACACGTACGGTTGGGAGAGACGTCTCCTCCTTCTTGATCTAACAAGGGGGGAGGAGAAGTTGATGGAGATCCAGCAGCACAACGGCGTGATGGTGGAAGTAGCGGGATCTCGGCAGGGCTTCGCCAAGTTCAGCGAGAGGGAGAGGTGTCACGGGAGGGGGAGGCAGGCGCCAGGGGCTAGGGCTACGGCTGCCCTCCCTCCCCCCACTATATATAGGCCCCCCTAAGGGGGGGCGCCGGCCCTAGGAGATCCAATCTCCAAGGGGGCGGCGGCCAAGGGGGAAACTTGCCTCCCAAGCCAAGTGGGGCGCCCCCACCCCTAGGGTTTCCAACCCTAGGCGCAGGGGGAGGCCCAAGTGGGGTGCACCAGCCCACCAGGGGCTGGTTCCCACGTCACTTCAGCCCATGGGGCCCTCCGGGATAGGTGGCCCCACCCGGTGGACCCCCGGGACCCTTCCGGTGGTCCCGGTACAATACCGATTACCCCCGAAACCTTCCCGGCGGCCGAAACTGGACTTCCTATATATAAATCTTTACCTCTGGACCATTCTGAAACTCCCCGTGACGTCCGGGATCTCATCCAGGACTCCAAAAAACTTTCGGGTTACCACATACTAATATCTCTACATGAAGGAAATATGCCCTAGAGGCAATAATAAAGTTATTATTTATTTCCTTATATCATGATAAATGTTTATTATTCATGCTGGAATTGTATTAACCGGAAACATAATACATGTGTGAATAGATAGACAAACAGAGTGTCACTAGTATGCCTCTACTTGACTAGCTCGATAATCAAAGATGGTTATGTTTCCTAACCATGGACAAAAAGTTGTTATTTGATTAACGGGATCACATCATTAGGTGAATGATCTGATTGACATGATCCATTCCATTAGCTTAGCATCCTATCGTTTAGTATGTTGCTATTGCTTTCTTCATGACTTATACATGTTCCTATGACTATGAGATTATGCAACTCCCGTTTGCTGGAGGAACACTTTGTGTGCTACCAAACGTCACAACGTAACTGGGTGATTATAAAGGTGCTCTACAGGTGTCTCCAAAGGTATATGTTGGGTTGGCGTATTTTGAGATTAGGATTTGTCACTCCGATTGTCGGAGAGGTATCTCTGGGCCCTCTCGGTAATGCACATCACATAAGCCTTGCAAGCATTGCAACTAATGAGTTAGTTGTGAGATGATGTATTACAGAACGAGTAAAGAGACTTGCCGGTAACGAGATTGAACTAGGTATTGAGATACCGACGATCGAATCTCGGGCAAGTAACATACCGATGACAAAGGGAACAACGTATGTTGTTATGCGGTCTGACCGATAAAGATCTTCGTAGAATATGTAGGAGCCAATATGAGCATCCAGGTTCCGCTATTGGTTATTGACCGGAGATGTGTCTCGGTCATGTCTACATTGTTCTCGAACCGTAGGGTCCGCACGCTTAACGTTATGATGACAGTTTCATTATGAGTTTATGTATTTTGATGTACCGAAGTTTGTTCGGGGTCCCGGATGTGATCACGGACATGACGAGGAGTCTCGAAATGGTCGAGACATAAAGATCGATATATTGGACGGCTATATTCGGACACCGGAAATGTTTCGGGTGATTTCAGAGAAAACCGGAGTGCCGGAGGGTTACCGGAACCCCCCGGGAGTAGTAATGGGCCTTATGGGCTTTAGTGGAGAGAGAGAGGGGCGGCCAGGGTGGGCTGCGCGCCCCCTCCCCCTCTGGTCCGAATTGGACTAGGAGAGGAGGGGCAGTGCCCCCCTTTCCTTCTCCCTCTCCCCCTTCCTTTCCCCCTCCTAGTAGGAGTAGGAAAGAGGGAGTCCTACTCCTACTAGGAGGAGGATTCCTCCTCCCTGGCGCGCCCCAAGGGCCGACCGGCCTCCCCCTTGCTCCTTTATATACGGGGGCAGGGGGGCACCTCTAGACACACAAGTTGATCTTCGTGATCGTTCCTTAGCCGTGTGCGGTGGCCCCCTCCACCATATTCCACCCCGGTCATATTGTAGTGGTACTTAGGCGAAGCCCTGCGACGGTAGAACATCAAGATCGTCACCACGCCGTCGTGCTGACGAAACTCCTCCCCGACGCTTTGCTGGATCGGAGCCCGGGGATCGTCATCAAGCTGAACGTGTGCCAAGAACTCGGAGGTGCCGGAGTAACGGTGCTTGGATCGGTCAGATCGGGAAGACGTACGACTACTTCCTCTACGTTGCGTCAACGCTTCTGCTTCGGTCTACGAGGGTACGTAGACAACACTCTCCCCTCTCGTTGCTATGCATCACCATGATCTTGCGTGTGCGTAGGAAAATTTTGAAATTACTACGTTACCCAACAGTGGCATCCGAGCCTAGGTTTTATGTGTTGATGTTATATGCACGAGTAGAACACAAGTAAGTTGTGGGCGATATAAGTCATACTGCTTACCAGCATGTGATACTTTGGTTCGGCGGTATTGTTGGATGAAGCGGCCCGGATTACGCGTACGCTTACGCGAGACTGGTTCTACCGCCGTGCTTTGCACACAGGTGGCTGACGGGTGTCAGTTTCTCCAACTTTAGTTGAACCGAGTGTGGCTACGCCCGGTCCTTGCGAAGGTTAAAACAGCACCAACTTGACAAACTATCGTTGTGGTTTTGATGCGTAGGTAAGATTGGTTATTGCTTAAGCCCGTAGCAGCCACGTAAAACTTGCAACGAACAAAGTAGAGGATGTCTAACTTGTTTTTGCAGGGCATGTTGTGATGTGATATGGTCAAGGCATGATGCTAAATTTTATTGTATGAGATGATCATGTTTTGTAACCGAGTTATCGGCAACTGGCAGGAGCCATATGGTTGTCGCTTTATTGTATGCAATGCAATCGCCTTGTAATGCTTTACTTTATCACTAAGCGGTAGCGATAGTCGTAGAAGCATAAGATTGGCGAGACGACAACGATGCTACGATGGAGATCAAGGTGTTGCGCCGGTGACGATGGTGATCATGACGATGCTTCGGAGATGGAGATCACAAGCACAAGATGATGATGGCCATATCATATCACTTATATTGATTGCATGTGATGTTTATCTTTTATGCATCTTATCTTGCTTTGATTGACGGTAGCATTATAAGATGACCTCTCACTAAATTTCAAGATAAAAGTGTTCTCCCTGAGTATGCACCGTTGCCAAAGTTCGTCGTGCCCAGACACCACGTGATGATCGGGTGTGATAAGCTCTACGTCCATCTACAACGGGTGCAAGCCAGTTTTGCACACGCAGAATACTCAGGTTAAACTTGACGAGCCTAGCATATGCAGATATGGCCTTGGAACACTGAGACCGAAAGGTCGAGCGTGAATCATATAGTAGATATGATCAACATAGTGATGTTCACCATTGAAAACTACTCCATTTCACGTGATGATCGGTTATGGTTTAGTTGATTTGGATCACGTGATCACTTAGAGGATTAGAGGGATGTCTTTCTAAGTGGGAGTTCTTAAGTAATATGATTAATTGAACTTAAATTTATCATGAACTTAGTCCCTGATAGTATCTTGCTTGTTTATGTTTGATTGTAGATAGATGGCCCGTGCTGTTGTTCCGTTGAATTTTAATGCGTTCCTTGAGAAAGCAAAGTTGAAAGATGATGGTAGCAATTACACGGACTGGGTCCGTAACTTGAGGATTATCCTCATTGATGCACAGAAGAGTTACGTCCTGGAAGCACCGCTGGGTTCCAGGCCTGCTGCTGATGCAACTGACGACGTTAAGAACGTCTGGCAGAGCAAAGCTGATGACTACTCGATAGTTCAATGTGCCATGCTTTATGGCTTAGAATCGGGTCTTCAACGACGTTTTGAACGTCATGGAGCATATGAGATGTTCCAGGAGTTGGAGTTAATATTTCAAGAAAATGCCCGAATTAAGAGATATGAAGTCTCCAATAAGTTCTATAGCTGCAAGATGGAGGAGAACAGTTCTGTCAGTGAGCATATACTCAAAATGTCAGGGTATAATAATCACTTGATTCAATTGGGAGTTAATCTTCCAGATGATTGCGTCATTGACAGAATTCTCCAATCACTTCCACCTAGATACAAGAGCTTCGTGATGAACTATAACATGCAAGGGATGGACAAAACAATTCCCGAGCTCTTCGCAATGCTAAAAGCTGCGGAGGTAGAAATCAAGAAGGAGCATCAAGTGTTGATGGTCAATAAGACCACTGGTTTCAAGAAAAGGGGCAAATGGAAGAAGAAAGGGAACTTCAAGAAGAACAGCAAGCAAGTTGCTGCTCAAGAGAAGAAACCCAAGTCTGGACCTAAGCCTGAAACTGAGTGCTTCTACTGCAAGCAGACTGGACACTGGAAGCGGAACTGCCCCAAGTATTTGGCGGATAAGAAGGATGGCAAGGTGAACAAAGGTATATGTGATATACATGTTATTGATGTGTACCTTACTAGAGCTCGCAGTAGCACGTGGGTATTTGATACTGGTTCTGTTGCTAATATTTGCAACTCGAAATAGGGACTACGGATTAAGCGAACACTGGCGAAGGATGAGGTGACGATGCACGTGGGAAATGGTTCCAAAGTCGATGTGATCGCGGTCGGCACGCTACCTCTACATCTACCATCGGGATTAGTATTAGACCTAAATAATTGTTATTTGGTGCCAGCGTTGAGCATGAACATTATATCTGGATCTTGTTTGATGCGAGACGGTTATTCATTTAAATCAGAGAATAATGGTTGTTCTATTTATATGAGTAATATCTTTTATGGTCATGCACCCTTGAAGAGTGGTCTATTTTTGATGAATCTCGATAGTAGTGATACACATATTCATAATGTTGAAACCAAAAGATGCAGAGTTGATAATGATAGTGCAACTTATTTGTGGCACTGCCGTTTAGGTCATATCGGTGTAAAGCGCATGAAGAAACTCCATACTGATGGACTTTTGGAAACACTTGATTATGAATCACTTGGTACTTGCGAACCGTGCCTCATGGGCAAGATGACTAAAACACCGTTCTCCGGTACTATGGAGAGAGCAAAAGATTTGTTGGAAATCATACATACAGATGTATGTGGTCCGATGAATATTGAAGCTCGTGGCGGATATCGTTATTTTCTCACCTTCACAGATGATTTAAGCAGATATGGGTATATCTACTTAATGAAGCATAAGTCTGAAACATTTGAAAAGTTCAAAGAATTTCAGAGTGAAGTTGAAAATCATCGTGACAAGAAAATAAAATTTCTACGATCCGATCGTGGAGCAGAATATTTGAGTCACGAGTTTGGTCTACATTTGAAACAATGCGGAATAGTTTCGCAACTCACGCCACTCGGAACACCACAACATAATGGTGTGTCCGAACGTCGTAATTGTACTTTACTTGATATTGTGCGATCTATGATGTCTCTTACAGATTTACCGCTATCGTTTTGGGGTTATGCTTTGGAGAGAGCTGCATTCACGTTAAATAGGGCACCATCAAAATCCATTGAGACAACGCCTTATGAACTGTGGTTTGGCAAGAAACCAAAGTTGTCGTTTCTGAAAGTTTGGGGCTGCGATGCTTATGTGAAAAAACTTCAACCTGATAAGCTCGAACCCAAATCAGAGAAATGTGTCTTCATAGGATACCCAAAGGAGACTGTTGGGTACACCTTCTAACACAGATCCGAAGGCAAGACATTTGTCGCCAAGAATGGATCCTTTCTAGAGAAGGAATTTCTCTCGAAAGAAGTGAGTGGGAGGAAAGTAGAACTTGATGAGGTAACTGTACCTGCTCCCTTATTGGAAAGTAGTACATCACAGAAACCGGTTTCTGTGACACCTACACCAATTAGTGAGGAAGCCAATGATAATGATCATGAAGCTTCAGAACAAGTTACTACTGAACCTCGTAGATCAACAAGAGTAAGATCCGCACCAGAGTGGTACGGTAATCCTATTCTGTAAGTCATGCTACTAGATCATGATGAAGCTACGAACTATGAAGAAGCGATGGTGAGCCCAGATTCCGCAAAATGGCTTGAAGCCATGAAATCTGAGATGGGATCCATGTATGAGAACAAAGTGTGGACTTTGGTTGACTTGCCCGATGATCGGCAAGTAATTGAGAATAAATGGATCTTCAAGAAGAAGACTGACGCTGACGGTAATGTTACTGTTTACAAAGCTCGACTTGTCGCAAAAGGTTTTCGACAAGTTCAAGGGATTGACTATGATGAGGCCTTCTCACCCGTAGCGATGCTTAAGTCTGTCCGAATCATGTTAGCAATTGCCGCATTTTATGATTATGAAATTTGGCAGATGGATGTCAAAACTGCGTTCCTGAATGGATTTCTGGAAGAAGAGTTGTATATGATGCAAGCAGAAGGTTTTGTCGATCCAAAAGGAGCTAACAAAGTGTGGAAGCTCCAACGATCCATTTATGGACTGGTGCAAGCCTCTCGGAGTTGGAATAAACACTTTGATAGTGTGATCAAAGCATTTGGGTTTGTACAGACTTTCGGAGAAGCCTGTATTTACAAGAAAGTGAGTGGGAGCTCTGTAGCATTTCTGATATTATATGTGGATGACATATTACTAATCGGAAATGATATAGAATTTCTGGATAGCATAAAGGGATACTTGAATAAGAGTTTTTCAATGAAAGACCTCGGTGAAGCTGCTTACATATTGGGCATTAAGATTTATAGAGATAGATCAAAATGCTTAATTGGACTTTCACAAAGCACTTACCTTGACAAAGTTTTGAAGAAGTTCAAAATGGATCAGGCTAAGAAAGGATTCTTGCCTGTGTTACAAGGTGTGAAGTTGAGTAAGACTCAATGCGCGACCACTGCAGAAGATAGAGTAAAAATGAAAGATGTTCCCTATGCTTCAGCCATAGGCTCTATCATGTATGCAATGCTGTGTACCAGACCTGATGTGTGTCTTGCTATAAGTCTAGCAGGGAGGTACCAAAGTAATCCAGGAGTGGATCACTGGACAGCGATCAAGAACATCCTGAAATACCTGAAAAGGACTAAGGATATGTTTCTCATATATGGAGGTGACAAAGAGCTCATCGTAAACGGTTACGTTGATGCAAGCTTTGACACTGATCCGGACGATTCTAAATGGCAAACTAGATATGTGTTTACATTAAACGGTGGAGCTGTCAGTTGGTGCAGTTCTAAACAATGCGTCGTGGCGGGATCTACATGTGAAGCGGAGTACATAGCTGCTTCGGAAGCAGCAAACAAAGGAGTCTGAATGAAGGAGTTCATATCCGATCTAGGTGTCATACCTAGTGCATCGGGTCCAATGAAAATGTTTTGTGACAATACTGGTGCAATTGCCTTGGCAAAGAAATCTAGATTTCACAAGAGAACCAAGCACATCAAGAGACGCTTCAATTCCATCCGGGATCTAGTCCAGGTGGGAGACATAGAGATTTGCAAGATACATACGGATCTGAATGTAGCATACCCGTTGACTAAGCCTCTTCCACGAGCAAAACATGATCAGCACCAAGGCTCCATGGGTGTTAGAATCATTACTGTATAATCTAGATTATTGACTCTAGTGCAAGTGGGAGACTGAAGGAAATATGCCATATAGGCAATAATAAAGTTATTATTTATTTCCTTATATCATGATAAATGTTTATTATTCATGCTGGAATTGTATTAACTGGAAACATAATACATGTGTGAATACATAGACAAACAGAGTGTCACTAGTATGCCTCTACTTGACTAGCTCGTTAATCAAAGATGGTTATGTTTCCTAACCATGGACAAAGAGTTGTTATTTGATTAACGGGATCACATCATTAGGTGAATGATCTGATTGACATGACCCATTCCATTAGCTTAGCACCCGATCGTTTAGTATGTTGCTATTGCTTTCTTCATGACTTATACATGTTCCTATGACTATGAGATTATGCAACTCCCGTTTGCCGGAGGAACACTTTGTGTGCTACCAAACGTCACAACGTAACTGGGTGATTATAAAGGTGCTCTACAGGTGTCTCCAAAGGTATATGTTGGGTTGGCGTATTTTGAGATTAGGATTTGTCACTCCGATTGTCGGAGAGGTATCTCTGGACCCTCTCGGTAATGCATATCACATAAGCCTTGCAAGCATTGCAACTAATGAGTTAGTTGTGAGATGATGTATTATGAATGAGTAAAGAGACTTGCCGGTAACGAGATTGAACTAGGTATTGAGATACCGACGATCGAATCTCGGGCAAGTAACATACCTATGACAAAGGGAACATCGTATGTTGTTATGCGGTCTGACCGATAAAGATCTTCGTAGAATATGTAGGAGCCAACATGAGCATCCAGGTTCCGCTATTGGTTATTGACCGGAGATGTGTCTCGTGTTGGGGAACGTAGTAATTTCAAAAAATTTCCTACGCACACGCAAGATCATGGTGATGCATAGCAACGAGAGGGGAGAGTATGATCTACGTACCCTTGTAGATCGCAACGGAAGCGTTGACACAACGTAGAGGAAGTAGTCGTACGTCTTCCCGATCCGACCGATCCAAGCACCGTTACTCCGGCACCTCCGAGTTCTTAGCACACGTACAGCTCGATGACGCTCCCCGGGCTCCGATCCAGCAAAGCTTCGGGGATGAGTTCCGTCAGCACAACGGCGTGGTGACGATGATGATGTTCTACCGGCGCAGGGCTTCGCCTAAGCACTACAACGATATGACCGAGGTGGAATATGGTGGAGGGGGGCACCGCACACGGCTAAGGAACGATCACGAAGATCAACTTGTGTGTTCTAGGGTGCCCCCTGCCCCCGTATATAAAGGATCCAAGGGGGGGTGCGGCCGGCCTAGAGGAGGCACGCAGGAGGAGTCCTACTCCTACCGGGAGTAGGACTCCCCCTACTCCTACCGGGAGTAGGACTCCCCTCCCGTTCCTTGTCCAACTAGGAGAGGTGGAGGGAGAGAAGGAAAGGGGGGGCGCCGCCCCTCCCTCCTTGTCCAATTCGGACTAGGGGGAGAGGGGGTGCGCGGCCTGCCCTGGCAGCCCCTTCCTCTTCTCCACATTAGGCCCATGAGGCCCATTAACCCCCCCCGGGGGGTTCCGGTAACCCCCCGGTGCTCCGGTTTTATCCGAAACTTCCCCGGAACCCTTCCGATGTCCGAATATAGTCATCCAATATATCAATCTTTATGTTTCGACCATTTCGAGACTCCTCGTCATGTCCGTGATCACATCCGGGACTCCGAACTAACTTCGGTACATCAAAATGCATAAAACTCATAACAACTGTCATCATAACTTTAAGCGTGCGGACCCTACGGTTCGAGAACAATGTAGACATGACCGAGACACGTCTCCGGTCAATAACCAATAGCGGGACCTGGATGCCCATATTGGCTCCTACATATTCTACGAAGATCTTTATCGGTCAGACCGCATAACAACTTACGTTGTTCCCTTTGTCATCGGCATGTTACTTGCCCGAGATTCGATCGTCGGTATCCAATACCTAGTTCAATCTCGTTACCGGCAAGTCTCTTTACTCGTTCCGTAATACATCATCTCACAACTAACATATTAGTTGTAATGCTTGCAAGGCTTATGTGATGTGCATTACCGAGAGGGCCCAGAGATACCTCTCCGACAATCGGAGTGACAAATCCTAATCTCGAAATACGCCAACCCAACATGTACCTTTGGAGACACCTGTAGTGCTCCTTTATAATCACCCAGTTACGTTGTGACGTTTGGTAGCACCCAAAGTGTTCCTCCGGCAAACGGGAGTTGCATAATCTCATAGTCATAGGAACATGTATAAGTCATGAAGAAAGCAATAGCAACATACTAAACGATCGGGTGCTAAGCTAATGGAATGGGTCATGTCAATCAGATCATTCAACTAATGATGTGATCTCGTTAATCAAATAACAACTCTTTTGTCCATGGTTAGGAAACATAACCATCTTTGATTAACGAGCTAGTCAAGTAGAGGCATACTAGTGACACTCTGTTTGTCTATGTATTCACACATGTATTATGTTTCCGGTTAATACAATTCTAGCATGAATAATAAACATTTATCATGATATAAGGAAATAAATAATAACTTTATTATTGCCACTAGGGCATATTTCCTTCAATATCTGGATCTTGTTTAATGCGAGACGGTTATTCATTTAAATCAGAGAATAATGGTTGTTCTATTTATATGAGTAATATCTTTTATGGTCATGCACCCTTGCAGTGTGGTCTATTCTTATTGAATCTCGATAGTAGTAATACACATATTCATAGTGTTGAAGCCAAAAGATGCAGAGTTGATAATGATAGTGCAACTTATTTGTGGCACTGCCGTTTAGGTCATATCGGTGTAAAGCGCATGAAGAAACTCCATATTGATGGACTTTTGGAACCACTTGATTATGAATCACTTGGTACCGGCGAACCGTGCCTCATGGGCAAGATGACTGAAACACCGTTCTCCGGTACGATGGAGAGAGCAATAAATTTGTTGGAAATCATACATACAGATGTATGTGGACTCGTGGCGGATATCGTTATTTTCTCACCTTCACAGATGACTTAAGCAGATATGGGTATATCTACTTAATGAGACATAAGTCTGAAACATTCGAAAAGTTCAAAGAATTTCAGAGTGAAGTTGAAAATCATTGTAACAAGAAAATAAAGTTTCTACGATCTGATCATGGAGGAGAATATTTGAGTTACGAGTTTGGTGTACATTTGAAAAATTGTGGAATAGTTTCACAACTCACGCCACCCGGAACACCACAGCGTAATGGTGTGTCCGAACATCGTAATAGTACTTTACTGGATATGGTGCGATCTATGATGTCTCTTACTGATTTACCGCTATCGTTTTGGGGATACGCTCTAGAGACAGCCGCATTCACGTTAAATAGGGCACCATCAAAATCCGTTGAGACGACGCCTTATGAACTATGGTTTGGCAAGAAACCAAAGTTGTCGTTTCTGAAAGTTTGGGGCTGCGATGCTTATGTGAAAAAGCTTCAACCTGATAAGCTCGAACCCAAATCGGAGAAATGTGTCTTCATAGGATATCCAAAGGAAACTATAGGATACACCTTCTATCACAGATCCGAAGGCAGGACTTTTGTTGCTAAATTCGGAAACTTTCTGGAGAAGGAGTTTCTCTTGAAAGAAGTGAGTGGGAGGAAAGTAGAACTTGACTAGGTAACTGTACCTGCTCCCTTATTGGAAAGTAGTGCATCACAGAAAACTGTTTCAGTGACACCTACACCAGTTAGTGAGGAAGCTAATGATGATGATCATGAAACTTCAGAACAAGATACTACTGAACCTCGTAGATCAACCAGAGTGAGATCCGCGCCAGAGTGGTACGGTAATCCTGTTCTGGAAGTCATGCTACTAGATCATGATGAACCTACGAACTATGAAGAAGCGATGGTGAGCCCAGATTCCGCAAAATGGCTTGAAGCCATGAAATCTGAGATGGGATCCACGTATGAGAACAAAGTATGGACTTTGGTTGACTTGCCCGATGATCGGCAAGCAATTGAGAATAAATGGATCTTCAAGAAGAAGACTGACGCTGATGGTAATATTACTGTCTACAAAGCTCGACTTGTCGCAAAAGGTTTTCGGCAAGTTCAAGGGATTGACTACGATGAGACCTTCTCACCCGTAGCGATGCTTAAGTTTGTCCGAATCATGTTAGCAATTGCCGCATTTTATGATTATGAAATTTGGCAGATGGATGTCAAAACTGCATTCCTGAATGGATTTCTGGAAGAAGAGTTGTATATGATACAACCAGAAGGTTTTGTCGATCCAAAGGGAGCTAACAAAGTGTGCAAGCTCCAGCGATCCATTTATGGACTGGTGCAAGCCTCTCGGAGTTGGAATAAACGCTTTGATAGTGTGATCAAAGCATTTGGTTTTATACAGACTTTTGGAGAAGCCTGTATTTACAAGAAAGTGAGTGGGAGCTCTGTAGCATTTCTGATATTATATGTGGATGACATATTACTGATTGGAAATGATATAGAATTTCTGGATAGCATAAAGGGATACTTGAATAAGAGTTTTTCAATGAAAGACCTCGGTGAAGCTGCTTACATATTAGGCATTAAGATCTATAGAGATAGATCAAGACGCTTAATTGGACTTTCACAAAGCACATACCTTGACAAAGTTTTGAAAAGGTTCAAAATGGATCAAGCAAAGAAAGGGTTCTTACCTGTGTTACAAGGTGTGAAATTGAGTAAGACTCAAAGCGCGACCACTGCAGAAGATAGAGTAAAAATGAAAGATGTTCCCTATGCTTCAGCCATAGGCTCTATCATGTATGCAATGCTGTGTACCAGACCTGATGTGTGCCTTGCTATAAGTCTAGCAGGGAGGTACCAAAGTAATCCAGGAGTGGATCACTGGACAGCGGTCAAGAACATCCTAAAATACCTGAAAAGGACTAAGGATATGTTTCTCATATATGGAGGTGACAAAGAGCTCATCATAAAAGGTTATGTTGATGCAAGCTTTGACACTGATCCGGACGATTCTAAATCGCAAACCGGATACGTGTTTACATTAAACGGTGGAGCTGTCAGTTGGTGCAGTTCGAAACAAAGCGTCGTAGCGGGATCTACATGTGAAGCGGAGTACATAGCTGCTTCGGAAGCAGCAAATGAAGGAGTCTGGATGAAGGAGTTCATATCCGATCTAGGTGTCATACCTAGTGCATCGGGTCCAATGAAAATCTTTTGTGACAATACTGGTGTTATTGCCTTGGCAAAGGAATCCAGATTTCACAAAAGAACCAAACACATCAAGAGACGCTTCAATTCCATCCGGGATCTAGTCCACGTGGGAGACATAGAGATTTGCAAGATACATAAACGTTGCAGACCCGTTGACTAAGCCTCTTCCACAAGCAAAACATGATCAGCACCAAGACTCCATGATAAATGTTATATTTTAAACTTCTTCGCAGGCCTATGTGAGCATTTAAACAGGATAAATGTTTATTATTGACTCTAGTGCAAGTGGGAGACTGAAGGAAATATGCCCTAGAGGCAATAATAAAGTTATTATTTATTTCCTTATTTCATGATAAATGTTTATTATTCATGCTAGAATTGTATTAACCGGAAACATAATACATGTGTGAATACATAGACAAACAGAGTGTCACTAGTATGCCTCTACTTGACTAGCTCGTTAATCAAAGATGGTTATGTTTCCTAACCATGGACAAAAGAGTTGTTATTTGATTAACGAGATCACATCATTAGTTGAATGATCTGATTGACATGACCCATTCCATTAGCTTAGCACCCGATCGTTTAGTATGTTGCTATTGCTTTCTTCATGACTTATACATGTTCCTATGACTATGAGATTATGCAACTCCCGTTTGCCGGAGGAACACTTTGGGTGCTACCAAACGTCACAACGTAACTGGGTGATTATAAAGGAGCACTACAGGTGTCTCCAAAGGTACATGTTGGGTTGGCGTATTT